>NC_142402.1:16754101-16907946 GCF_059441095.1 Idiotropiscis lumnitzeri
GTCACTCTTTTTTTTTTTTCTTCTTCTTCTTTCACTTTTAGCTCATTTGGCTGCATTGTTTTTGTTTGTGTGTGTCTTTGTGTCATTTGGGGTGTGTGTGTGTGTGTGTGTGTGTGTGTGCGTGTACTTGGCCGAGTGTCAGGCCGTGACTTCATGAGAACCAGGCGAGCACAACAAACTCCTCAGACGTGCTTCGGCTGGCCCGACACTGGAGCTCCTCGTGTCCTGTTTTGACCCGCCCGACCAACGCGGCGCTTAAGTCAGCCGAGTCGTCTTGGTCGTCGTCATTCTCGATCGTATCCACACATGCTCGTGTGTGATTGCAGCTTTGGGTGAACTCCGAAATCTCGACAGTGTTTCCAGCACAGTTGAATCGGACTGCTGCAATACAAACTCCAGCTTTTCCCTTTGTGCAGGTGTCCCAAAACCTTTGTCCAAAAAAAGTTTTTTATTTTTTGCACTTTTCCACTTGTCATATGACCACAAATGGTTTTGTTGTTTCACCTCCCGTAGGTGTCCGAATATTTTCCTATTTCCTACATGTTGCTTATTCTTTATTTTCTGTCCTGATTCTTTTGTCTCTACTTTGCTTGTTGAGACCCAGCAAGTGTCCCAATACGTTTGTCCCCCAAACGCCACGTTTCCTGGATGTGTCCCAAAACTCAAGTCCACATTCTGCATCTTCCTCAACTTTTCACTTCTTTGGACGTGTCCAATTTCACATTTTGTTCCGTTGACGACAACGCAAGCCCCTGTCTTGACGAAGTGCGTCCATTGACTTGATAATTGGCCTCTCCGCGATGAGGCTTGTTTATGTTGTGTTTTGTTTTTTGTGTCTGTGCGTGTGTGTGGAAAAAGTGTAAGTGTTGTCTGTATTTGTACAACTGTGAGTGTGCGTGTGTTCAGTCCTCAAACAGGTGTGAGGACAGCTCGTCAGTCGGCCATTTTGATTGGCCGGCCCCCCATTTTGTGATTGTACGTCATTAACTTGCCCGTTATCGGCCATTCTGACTCATTTGCCACTTTGGCTTTTGGCGGCCGACGCGCGCGCGGCAGACGAACACAGCGATAGCGAGCCGTCGCTTCTTTGAAGCGCGCCACCTCGCGCGAGTGACAGACGGGCGCCCGCTCGGGTTCTGGCAGCGTCGTTCCGCCGCGTGGTAACGAAGCAGCGAAACAGCCAGAGTGGGGAAATGAATTTTCCGGCGTGGACGCATGACTGGGATGCTAAATAGCGCTCACTGACGAGGTGGAAATGTCTGATTGGATCTTGACACGGCCGTCAAATGAAATGAAAAGATTTTGCCCGCAAGTCGAAGCAAAAACGAAATAAAAATTTGCCAGCTGGCGACTTGCATGTGGACAAAGGTCAAAGGTCGGGTCACTCGTATCTCAAGGCATCGCTGTACAAGTATGATTCCTGTGGAAGCTAATGCAAGCTAACTTTAGGGCAGAGGGGAACTGAGGAGAAATAAAACAAATCTCAAATTAAAATGGGCAATATGAATAAATACATTAAGATTTTGTGTTCAAGACTTTTGTGTTTTTGCCCCTCCCCAAACCTCGACACAATGTCATCAAACCTGCATGTGAACAATGTTCAAATCACTCTGTTGATTCTGAAGGCGATCATGAGCCAAAGCAATCTTTTTTTTTTTTTTTTTTTAAATCAAATAAATTCACACAGCGGTCAAAGAAAACCAGTGACCCCCGTGTAGCACAAACAAAAGCGATTGGCTCCTGTTCTCACTACATCAAACATCGACACACACGAAATGTACAATCACACGCATTCCCAAAATAACGACTGTCGTGTGCGCACCCACTTGTGACTCATAAACGACACAAAACAAGCTGGACCGAAAGTCAGCGGTGTGGTGTGGTGTGGCTAATGCTACGTTGGCGACGACCGTGACTCACTAACGCCAAAACACGCGCGCGTCCGGCTGGCGAACGCACGCACGGTGGGTTGTCGCCAGGCGAAGGTCGTCCTGTAATTTGTGCCTGGTGATTGATGGCTTTGGCGGGGACGTCACTCACGCTTGATGTTGTTTCTTGACACAAAGTCAGTCACATGTCAGAAGGCGACGTGGCATTGTAGCATTTAGCCTGAAAGCGATGAGCGAGTAGACCTCAACATCCCCGTCAATGTCTTGAGGACAAGCTGAAAATGGCTTCTGGAGACCATGCCTACAAAATTTCACATTGCAAAGTCAAACTGGTTGCCAGTGCTCAGTTTTCAAAAGGGAACTTAAGTGGCCTGGAAATGATTTGCTTGTTTCATTTGTTTGGGTCAGTTGCTTAGCGTTGCTTCAAGACGTTTTTGTGGGTCTGCTAATGCTAGCCAGCATATTTCACATTGCTTAGTAAAAGTGGCTTTGTGAGCTGAATTTTGAACAGGAAGGTCATGCGAGAGCTTTCCGCCATGTTTTATTGAGACTTTTTTTGTGTCTCTATTCATGATACATGTGCCTACCAAATGTCGCCGTAACGTTGATGACTTCATGCTGGCCTCTCAGCATTCATCGATTGACGATCGTTCTTGTGTGTGATTGATACTCGCGTCGAAGACAAGCATGACTTGACAGAATGGGACGCTCCTTACATTTACTTGTTGTTGTTGTCGTCGTAACCATGCCGACCAAACCAGTGCGTTTTTTTTTTCCCCCCTTGTTAAACACGTGTTGAGCATGTGTTAGCCTCCAGCTGTGGACGTTCTGCCAGCATGTTTTTTTTTTTTTTTTGTTGTGGACGACAAATTCGGTCACATTGACTGCATGAGGACAGTCCGTAAACTTTAATTTGTCTGTTTGTTGGTTGGCTGGTTGCTTTCGATTATTTGTTGCTTTGGTTGGTTGGAGTTGTTGATTTTGTGTTTTTGGTTGGTTGATGATTTGATTTCAATTGTTGGTTTGCTGTGTTTATTGGTTTTGTTAGTTAGTTTGTTGGTGCGTTGGATTACTCTATTTTTTGGGTTTGTTTGTTTTTCTAGTTGTTTAGTTTGTTTAAGTCAGTTGGTGCGTTTGTGGTGTATGGGTTGATTTTGATGGTTGGTTGGTTGGTTTCTTGTTTAATTTAGCTGGTTGGTGGATTGGTTTGGCTAGTTTGCGGTTGGTTGATTTGGTTCATGTCATCGTGTCATGTCATCATCAGTGCCAAGAAATTCATTTTTTGTTTTGCATCTCCATCTTCATTGACACACTATGAACGAATCATGTGATTTATATCTGTTTAAAAAGCTTATTTGAACAACACGTAATATGTCATAGTCTCAGAGTGAATTTTACGCTGAATATTTGACTTTCAAATTTTCTTTGTTTAATGGGACCAAATAGTCTTTTTAGAGTCAAATGTAATCCACAAAATGTGTGTCTGTTCGGTATTGTTCTTAACATCTAAAAGTGAGTCATGACTTGGTGACAAAAGAAAAAAGGGGTCTCGATTGTTTTCCACATTAATTTGATGTTTGCCGTAGTGGCATTCCGCCTTTTTACACTTTTGGGCCCTCAGATGCAGAAGAGGATGAAACAGAAAGAAGCCTTGGTGGAGGTCTCCGCTGATGTCTTGCTTTTTCCAAATCACATTTTCTGCATGGTAACTCTTGAGATGCGTTGCATACGAGTCGCTCGGACAGGATGTGGAATGCCGCTGGTGGGGTGGAGGATTCCCCTCGGAGTGCGGAGGAAGAAGGGAAAAGGGGCGGGGTTTTGGGGGCCCCGAGTTGGAGGGGAGGTCTTGCGCTATGACAGTGGGAAGAAAAGGGGTCACGTTCCTGTTTGTGGGCGTCACGGCAGCGTAGCCGGGGTGGAGGTCAGCTTGGGCTTCTCTGGGGTTTTTTGGCTCCTCTCGTGGCGATCGCAGCTGCCGCCGGGGTTGGGCCGGGCTGCGTGGGAGCGCCGCGCAACTCCCATGATGCCCTTCTCCAGGCATGCACGCACTTGGCCCGCCGGGGCCGCGTCGTAAAACTTGAGCGCACTCGGAAAGCAAAGCAAAAGTTGCATAAGGTCACATGACACGAGCGGCCGTGCACGTGCCGTACAGTTCGAGATCTCGGGCCGCACGCTCACTGTCACTGGTAAAAGGTCAAAAAAAGAGCTCGTGAGCAGCGTGGCCACGGTGTTACCTGTTGCGGCTATTTTTAACCCGCCTGCATTTCCCATTGGAGGGGATGCGGACGCTTCCTGCCCGCTCGTCAACAACAGGATGCGGCCTACTCGCTCGGATGTTCCGATGTTATTGGCTACGCCTTGCAATGCTCTCCAGAGCGTGTGGGGAGACAGACTCAATAATTTTACAGTGAAAAGAATACCCAGCCGGAGTTGGGTCGTTTGTAAGCACGATTTGGTCAAAATACAAAAAGGCATCCCGAAAGTTAGCAGTGTGTTTGTTAGTTTGTCAATCGGTCATACAGTTAGTCTGAACGGAGTCCGACAAAAACTTTGACGATCAATTTCTATGAGCTTTTTGTCAAACGAGATGCAGTCGAGATCCTTGAAGCCTCGTTTGGCGTGCGCCTCACAGGTAAAAAATGTGACATCACTCGAGAAATGACACGACACAAACATGGCACACGTGTGCGGCACACAGCATCTCGGCGCTCTTATCTGCGCCCGCTATTCATTTCCTCTGCGCGTGTTGCCGCTCTCCCCTGACGCAAAGATGATCAATGATGCCTCCTCGCTGTTCGTGACGTGAACGTGACAGGAAGTGCTGATGAGTGATGTCACGCGTGTGGAAACGTGGTGCTGGTGGGGCATGACCAACTTTGCAATTGCTCGATCAAATGTTCTGACTGGACAGAATGGGACGGAGACTGACTTTTTTTTTTTTTTTAAACACGCAACAATTCAGTTGTCTTTAACTCTGTGATTGGCATGGACGTTTAAATTCAACAAACTAGAATCCAGCTGTCGACTGGCGCAGGCAAATGTATTCGTTGAGTGCCTTTTTCAATGGGTAGACGTGAACGAGTGTGTCGTAAACCATTGTAATGGCTGACAGATCCCTGAAGATGGCGCTAGTGCTCCTCTTTGGATTTGCTTTGCAATTGAAGTTAAAGATGGAGCGAATGAGGAGTCTCGACATTTTCAGGAGAGAAATGCCTACACGTTGGAAGTCGGGCAAATTTCGGCACCTCACACTCAAATATTGAGTTTGTCTGGTTTGGTCTTTCACTTAAGCAGCGCTTCACAGTCGCTCGAATGTTCCTCAAAAGATGACGCGTTTGTTGAGTTCAGATCTTGGATTGCTTTCTCTCTAGAATATTCTGTGACTCTTGAAAACATCCCCGATGGGGAGGCAACTCCTGGAAGCTGCCGGAGATGCGTTTAGTCGTGAACAAATTGTTTTGTTTATTTCCATCAGCACAAACAGCCAAAGGGAATTATTAATATGACATTTCAAAATGTACTCTTTTTTTTTTTTTTTTTTTTTTTTTTTGCATGTCCCTGCAACTAGTCACTGAACAAGCAGCACTGACCAAATATTGGCCAGTGACTATGGGATGGTTACCATGGCAACCCCAGGCTGCTGCCATTGAATGAATGTCAAAGACAATCACTTTGAACGTGGACGCAGCTTATTTCATGTCGCCTGGAATCGCTTTTTTTCCTCCTCTCTGATGATGATGATGATGATGATGATGAGTCATCTCTATCCCGTGATGCACAAACAGTGGCCGCCTGTTACCTTGACCGATACACTGTGAAGCGTATCAATGTGCCAATGTCCTCCACACAAATACAAAGCAGTCACATATGAAAGCAAAAGTCCTGCGACTCAAACGCGTCACGTCGTTTCGTTGTCCTGTCACATACACACGCCACGGCCACTTCATTAGGTACACACCTGCATCAGACATGGGCCAATAATTTCCTTTGGCTGAGTCTCTATCCATCCATTAATTATAATTCTGCTCACTTTTGATTGATGTTTACTATAGAGTTAATATTTCCTCGTCCACTGGTTCTTGGCAAATATTACATTAAATCTAAAAATGATTTTTGGGCAAATCTCCTTTGTTGGACTGGCTCTGGAATTTTCCTCCTGTTTATTTTTGGGCACGGGTCCTTAAGACTTTTTTTGTGCATGCTGTTATGATAGACAAGTCCACCAAATTTTGTTGATTGATAGACAAGCCCACCAAATTTCCCGTGGCTCCTTCAAATTGTTGCCAAGGTCTGATTTGCTTTGTTTTTTTTTTTTCAAACTTTCCTGTGCATTTTTGTTGTCCGTCAAAAAAGGAAGCCAACAAACAAATCTGACATTCTTGGCTTTTTCCGCGACTTTTCGCCACATCCTTGTGGAAGGAAAGGCCAGAGTGCCCAATCGTCCACGGGTTTGTAATCCAATTGATGTCTTTAAAGAAGTCTTGTGATGATTGGAAGTCGGTGTCCACAGCAAGAAGAACACGTCATGTGATGTTGTGAAGAAAACGGCTGCTCATTGTTTGGCAACATTTTGCTTGCGCCATGCCCATTTCAGACTGTGAACTTGTGACTTGAAATGTTGCATTAGGAGGACACTTTGTTTACGGGAAGCCAACATTTTGGGCGTCACGTTCAAACAAGGGATTATATCACAAAATAACGAAATCTCAAGATGTCGTCATCCTCATCTGTTACCATATCGATGACAGCAGCATCAAATATGCATTTCACGGCTCTCCAATGACGGACCAGATTCTCCACATTTTGATGTTTTTTTCAGGACAAGCAACAAAATGGTTTATTTGGGGAGCAGATAAAAAGAAATCACCACCATATTTTGACAGTGAAAATATAGCCTGGTGAAAAACCAATTTGTTGAATACACTTGTTGCATTTTTTTTATTAGCATTGAAAATAAATCTGCTGCCAAGACGTTTTCTTTTTTTTTGCTATCGTACCAAAAAAAAAAACATGGATCCTTGATCCTTTTTTGCCTGTTTTTATCCTATTTTGGGGACCTTTTTAATTATGTGTTAAAAAAAATAGAGCAAAATATATTTTTGTTGTATTTCAAATCAAAGATCAGATTAGTCTTTTTCATTTTATCTTTTGTATTTCAAATAAATGGGTGAAAAATTATATTTAAAAAAAAAACAACCAAAAATGTGTTATTTGTGTGATGGGGACAAGAATGAAGCTCTGAAATACAAAGGAAAAAAATTCAAAAGGAAAAAAATTTGATCAAATTTTGACCTATTTTAATCCGAAAAACTAAACTAAACAAAACATTTTTTGGTCTGTTTGTTTTGGGGGGAATTGCGCTTATATTTTAACGTAAACATGTTTTATGAGCAATTTTTTGCTGTGCGTGTGTTTGTGTGTAATCCCGAGCTATGCGCCGCACATTAAACTTAATGCTCTCTTAATTACTTTGAGACAATAAAGTGTCGTAAAGTTTACGGTGGAAAATGTGGCGCATTTTACTACTTTTGTCATAAAATGTACGTCTGCGTCAATATTGCAACTGGCCTGCTTCAAAGTGAGGCAACAAATCACATGTGTGTGTATGTGCGCGTAGCCATGCACATGCTAGCCACCCAGCGCTAAAACGGTCGCCATAGAGACACTTTGTCACACACGTCCCTCGTGCGTCACCGCAAGACATGGAGTCGCTGCTCTCGTTTTTATTTTGGGGTGGGGGGGGTTGAGTCATGTGACCATCCGGCACTATCAAGAAGATTCTTGGGTTTTTTTTCCCCCAGGGAATAAAAATCATAGGTTTTTTTTCCATTAAAACGTCAACATTTTTTAAGATACAATTCAGGATTGTTCCCAAGATGAAAAGTCATGAAAAACTGGATGGATGATTTGAAATGTTTTTAAGTTCTGTACATACTGTACAAGTGAGAGAAGGTGTTCCACAAGGCTTCATATGAGAGCCTCTTGGTTTTTTTTTGGTTTTTTTCGGGGGTTGCCGGGACGGGTTTACAAACAGAAGATAGACAGGTAGACATAGAGAGATCAAGAGTTTAATTGATGAGTTTGTTTCATAGTTGGTTAAGTCTTGATTTTTGGGTTTGGTTGGTTGGGTTGGGTGGTTGCTGGGTTTTGATTGCTTTGTTGTTGTTTGGTTGGATGGTTGGTTTAGTTTATTGCTTTTGGTTGACTTTTTGGTGTTGGTGAGTTGGTTGGTTTAATTATTGATGCATTTGTTTGCTTAATGCTTTGCTGGCTTTAATTTCTTTGCTGGTTCCTTATTTGCGCATTGGTTAGTTGGCTTTCTGGTGGCGGTTTGTTGTTATTAGACACGATGGTTGGATTGAGTTTGTCAGCTTTGGTTGGTTTTGTGTTGGTTTTTCATTGAAGTTTGGTTGAAATTGTTGGTTAGTTTCTAGCAAGTTCTCAGCAGACCAAATGACATTGTCTTCAGTCTGTAATTTGTGCGTGTGTGTGTGTGTGTGAGTGTAGTTGCGTGCGTGTGTGTTAGAGACTTGTGCTCCATTCGTTAAGCGTGAGCCCTTAAATGCAATGTGACATTCCCCAAACGCACTTTTGACATTAACGTTTTGACGAGACACAAATGAAGAACATAAATCAACAATGTATGGAAGCGCAAAACCTCTGATTAATATTCATGAAGGCTGCTGCAGTGGGGCATTTAAATGCGGGATGTCTGATCTTATTTCCTGGAATCTTCTCTTGGAAAAGTCGTCTGGAAACAAGACAGCTTTCCCTTTCTTGCTGTTGTGCCTTTTCCCAGGAAGTGAATTAAGTCAAGTCTCCAATTAGTTACAGCGCCACCTGTAGCTTCGGCATACATTCCTCA
Source organism: Idiotropiscis lumnitzeri (assembly GCF_059441095.1). Lineage (NCBI taxonomy): Eukaryota > Metazoa > Chordata > Actinopteri > Syngnathiformes > Syngnathidae > Idiotropiscis > Idiotropiscis lumnitzeri. The sequence continues at coordinate 16,762,856 of NC_142402.1, forward strand.
GCCTGTCAATCACATTGTTGCTTCGAGACTGTTCAGAGGAGTCACTGAAAGAAAAAAAAAGGGATGAGGCTGGTCCTTTATTTCCCAGAAAAAGCACCCTTTTCAAGATTAAAAAAATCAATTTCTAGGGTGAAAACAAGCTGTTGTTTTATGATATTGGATCGTTCATTTTTTGCTCAAGGTAATTTTGTAATTTAAGAAAAAAACACATTCCAAAAACATGCATGGCAGGTCGATTGAACATTCTAAATTGCCCCTAGGTATGAGTGTGAGCGCGAATTGTTGTTTGTCTATATGTGCCCTGCAATTTGCTGGCAACCAGTTCAGGGTGTTCTCCGCCTCCTGCCCGAAGATAGCTGGGATGAGCTCCAAAACTCCCGCAACCCTTGTGAGGAGAAGCAGTACAGATAATGGATGGATGTTTTTCTGCAATTTAGTTTTTAATATTACAATAATCGCTTTAAATAATTTCCATTTTACAAGTCTCACTTTTGAATAACTTTGATCTAAAAAAAACAATACCCTTTTTTATAGCCACCCTTTTCTGTTGAAGATGCAACTTCATTCAATTTATGTTCTCAACGAAGCTAACTTTTCTTGTAAAATTATGAGTTTTTTGTTTTTTTTTAAATGACAACTTTTCAAATTATTTTCTTTTTCAACAATTCCTGCATAAACCTGGACGTCCAATCTTGTTGACTCAATGGTGTCAGGATGTCAGCGTAATCGATGTTTGATCGAGATAAACAAAAAAAAAACAGCTGATGCTCCAGCGGACGGTGCCTGCGCGCGGACCACAGTCGGAGAGCAGAGGAGCGCCTAGCCCAGTCTACGTTCGACGCACTTGTGCCGCTGTTGGTCTCGGGCTCTCAGAGCGCTCCACTCGCGCTTTGCTTCCTGATTGTGCGCGTTTATATAGTGAGCTAAAAATAGCTCCGGCGCGGCCCAATGAGCAGCGGGAGCCGCTCTGGGCTCGACAGCCAATCAGACTGGGGCAGAGGCTCCGACTGCGGGCAACCATTGGCGCCGACCGCGCCGGAAGGCGGGTCGAGCGCTGCCCGTAGCTCATTGGCCGGAGCGGCGTGCAACGTCACGGTGTCACGTGGTGCATGTTCGTGTGGAGTTGTAGCGGTGACCAGGAGGAGGAGGCGAGTTTAGAGGGAGCTGACATTCGGGAGCAGACTTCAGTCAGTGTGCGCTGCGCTCCGGAACCAGCGCGACGTACACGCGCACGCACGCACGACCACCAGGCAGGACGCTGAGATGGACGTCATCCCCATGTGCAGCATCTTCCAGGAGCTCCAGATCGTGCACGACACGGGATACTTTTCCGCGTTACCGTCCCTGGAAGAGTACTGGCAGCAGGTAAGCGAAATAGAAAAGAAAAAAAATTAAAAAAATGTTTGAAAGAGCCCCCAAAAAGGAGCCCCAAGTTGGTGCGACAGTGCGAGGCCAACTTGTTGATGGCTTTTTGCGTCACTTAGAAGTGGAACGCGCAAACTTTGCATGCGCAACCGTCGTGCGTGCGCGTGCATGGAGCTGTCATTCGACTGACTTTGAATTCGCTTTTTTTTTTGTCATAGAAAAAAAAAAAGAAATCCTCGCATAGTAGAGGACTGACGCTTTTGTCGGACCTCCCCCAAGGCAGGCTGGCCAACCGGGAGCCAAGTTCCAGACATAGGCGTGCATGCTCGCGCGTACTAGGAACTGTCACGGGTGCACGCGCGCAGACTGACAGCGACCAGCTGACTTCATCAGTTCCACTTTTTAAAAGTGGCTTTTTCTTGTAGAAGAATTTCGCTTATTAAGTCGGACCTCCACCATGGCAAGTACGGGGGTCGTAAGCGCGTGCGTGGAGCTGTCACTCGTGCACGTGCGCAGACTGACAGCTAAAGTGAGTGCAAGCAAGAGAGGCAAAACTACCAACCAAGGCCTGAAACTTTTTTTCTAATTTGAGCAACAACTGCAATCTGCCGTCATGATAAAGAAATAATAATGAGGCGTCATGCGGTGCCGATACTTTTCAGTTAAAAACAGCAAAGTCCGTAAATAAGTACAATTTGACATCATCGCGTAATTATGTGGCATCTTTTTTTTTCCCCATTTCAAGCATTCAAACTTTTCCCATCCAAGTGAACTCATCTTACTGAGTCTCGCTGAAGTGCTTTGATGGAAACTCTTTGAAGTTCAGTTCGCTCATCATGTTTGCGATGATTTCATTTCTTCTTCCTTTTGTTCTTGTCATTCCAATTTCACATCCTGCCTTCTTTCTGCCAGACCTCCCCCAAGTCAAAATTGCGGGACTTGCATGCTTTGCTTTGTACCATTTCAACTCGGAGTGGTCTGCGCCTCGCAACTCCGCGTCCACATTCTTCTCCTTGACACGTTTTTGTCTGGGAATGCCGCTGCAGATTCCCTTAATGAGTCATCTTCCAGTTATCTGCTGCTGTCGGAATTTGGCCCACGCCGGACCCACAAGAGAGGCTTCCCAAGCCCCTCGCATACATTTCCGAAGAGGATCGTGCAGTATTCATGCCGGAGCTTTTTATGGACGCCCCCCTCCACACATACAACCACCCCCCCCCATCACCCCCTTCAAGTCCACCATCCACCTCACATGTCCCCGGCGTGCGATGTTATTTCTAGCCGTGCCTTCAAATGCATTATTAAATCCACATTATGCTGAATAATTGATGGCGCTAAAAGATCTACAAGCACTTGGCCCACAGACGCCACTTGGGAATGTTGGTCGACACGCATGACATCAACATGCGACGCGTTTGCGCTTCTTCCTGGTTCGTGCAAAACAAATGGCCGACGTGGGAAAGCAAAGCCGCCGGGATCAGGCAGCGCTTCAATGCCGAAGTTTTTTTTTGTTTTGAAGAGAATGAGCAAATCCACGCAGGGAAATAAATTGGAATGTTCAGGAAGGCAAATTTGTTGAATCGTGACAGACTTTAATGCGCACTCTTTCGGTTTCAGTGAGCGTTTCCTTTACAACTTTCAACCACTCAAATTAATACTTATCTTCAAGAAAGCAAGTTTGAACTAGTCACGCGTCATCATGGAGCGCTTTAATGCAGACTATTTCCATTTCAGTGAGCGCTCCAACGTTTGAAGACTTTGAACCAAAAAAAGCAGTTAAATGTTTTTTTTTTTTTTAATTATTCAAAACAAGGCCATAAGCACAATTTTGTTCGAAATAACATGCAGCGCATTTGGAAGTGTGGTATTCTTTTTATGACAAATGATCATCCAGTCATCCACTTCCTTTTCCTCATCTTAACCTTGGGGTCATCTGGCTTGTTTGGTTTTTTTTTCCAGACATGCTTGGAGCTGGAGCGCTACCTGCAGGCCGAGCCATACGTGTCGGCGTCCGAGCTGAAGTTTGAGAACCAGGAGGACCTGTGGAGCAAACTGATGCTGGCGTGCGGCGACAAGGCGGCCGATCCCAAGCTGGTCAAGGAGGACGAGGACCCCCCGGAGAGCCGGGACGCCGCCGGCTGCTGCTTCCACTCGGACGCCAGCAGCGAGGCGTCGGACAGCTCAGAGGAACTGTCGCCCGTCCTCGACTTCCCCGCCGGCTCGTTGGCCGACCTCCTGGGCGACGGCCCCGAGGACCTGAGCGCCGCCGTCATCATCGGGACGCCGCCTTCCTCACCCGAGCTGGCCAAGGAGGGTCCGGTGGGGGTGCAGGTGTGGGGCGGCGGCAGCCACGTCGGCCCGCTTGCCGCCGGGAAAGGCAGGACGGGTGGCGGGGCGGAAAGGGCGGGGCTCGCCATCGGGGAGGCGTCGCCGGACGGCAGGAGGCGAGTGCACAGGTGTCTCTTCAACGGATGCCGGAAGGTGTACACCAAGAGCTCGCACCTCAAGGCGCACCAGCGCACCCACACAGGTATGAGAAACAAGCCGTCGTTTTGGGGAATAATTTTCTTTTACTTTTTATTTTTGCTTCTGTTAGCATAAGACTAACACAATTTACCATTCTGCCATAACAGTTAAGGGTTCAGGTACCGACCAATCACAGCTCAGCTTACAAACTCAATGCAAAATTGAGGGAAAAAACAGGTGACTTATGCTCCTTGATTCATATTCCACCAACATACGATCGGCCCTTGTGAACACCAAAGCGGCATTTGATTACTCCCCCCCCCCCCCCCCGTTCATCTCCTTTTTTTTTAACAGCCTTCCTTAAACTTTAGTAGCCACGCACCACATTAAACATCCCTCAAAAAGTTGGAAACACTCAAGGCACTCGTATCTCAAACTTGTTATGCTAACAGAGCTCCATGGCTAAGCGGTAGCACCGAGACCAGATGGATGTTCAAAATGAGGAATTGTTTGATAAAATGGAAACAGATTTTCAAAAATGAGTGAAAGGAAGAGCTAATGCTACATGCTAATGTTTCAATCTACGGTCCCTTATCACGTCAAATGACATCAAAGTGTTTTTTTTGGCGTAATGTTTTGTTTTTACGCTCAGTTTATAGAACGAAATGTGACGAAATTATCTTTAGAAATGAATGGCGTGCGGTGCTGATGCTACTTGCCAACGCTAATTGCTAATGTTGTGTATCATGTGAAATGACAAAGGGTTATTTTTGTTTTGGAGTTCGGCAATTTGTATTTGATGGATCAAAATGTTCTTTGATGAAAATGGGCTTTCAAAAAAGTGCTAATGCTAAATGCTAACGTCCCGTCAAATCAAACGAGGTAGTTTGAAGTTTTGTTTTTTTTATTACCAAAATGGTTTGTTTTGGAGTTCAACTTTTACATTTGAGAGCGGGAAATATCCTTTGATGTTGGCAAACACACAATGTTTATCGTGCAAACACGGCTCACATTTCGCCCTGAGAACACCCGCCGCAGAGGGAAAAAAAGAAAAAAACGAGATGGGAATTGTGCTCTTCGCCTTTTCTTTCATGAGTGCGGTGGTGCGCCGTCATCGTGCATATGTGAACCTCGTCAACTTTGACCTGCAAGCGAGCTGTTTACAGCTGCAGTGCCGCCCATTAGCGGAGGAAGTTGCATTCCTCGCATCCTTGCCCGACCATGTGAGCGTCCCCCCCCCTCCACTTAATGCCACCACACAAACACACACGCACACACACACGCACCCCCCCCCCCCCACACACACACTCACACGTATTACATAAGCTCCATTCCACAGCTCCCAAGCTTGTTTTCCTGCTCAACTTACACTAGTCGGCAATAGTCAGCAGCACTGTTTGTAGCAGCAACTAAACCTATTAATAAATAATCTCATGAAAATAAGCAATACAAAACATAGATGCTTTTAAATGTGAATGAACAAAAGTAGCGAGTCAGCAGCATTGTATGCAGTAAGAAAAACTAGACAGGCACAGTTTCTATGACTATTCAATAAGTATACTTGAGCCGAGAAGTAAATGAATGATTTCTTTTAGTGAATTCAAAATATGTAACACATGTGACATGCAACATGTGAGCAACATGCTGCACTATGAGTCAGCCGTGTTGTGTGGAGCATAACAACAACACGTGATGTGGATTTGAACAAAGTTTTTTTACTTCCCGCCGCCAATTGATTGTATTTGTGTACATGTTCTTTACAAGTGACGTTTTTTTTTTCATTTGTATTATTTTGTGGTTTTGCGTGGCAGGCGAGAAGCCGTACAGATGCTCGTGGGAAGGCTGCGAGTGGCGCTTTGCACGCAGCGACGAGCTAACCCGTCACTTCAGGAAGCACACCGGAGCCAAGCCATTCAAATGCAGCCACTGCGACAGGTACTCTTTCAAACGTTTCTGCGTTGGACAAAATTGGAATTCCACATTCATTTATTTGTTTATTTGAAAAAATTTTATCTTTTCTCTTTTTATTTCCTGTTTTTTATTTTTGATTGATAACAAATAAATAAATAAAATGAAAAACGCCTTTCTTTAGAGAAATGAAATTTACTTTAATTTTATCCCTTTATTTTTAAAAACAAAATCTGACTTCAGTTTTGTATTTTTATGCTTCTTTTCTTGTTAACCAAATTTAACTTTTTTTAAAATTTGACTCTTTCCTTTGAAAAATAAAAAAAAAGATGGCAAATTTATCAAAGATGGCGATATTACCATTTATTTTTAGAAAGAAAAACCGAATTTAGTTCATCTAATTTATTTAATCTTTGCTAATGCTACATGCTAATGCTATATGCTAATGTCACATATCATATCAAACAGAACAAAATGTCTATATGACCGGTCCCATCCTCACTGACGTGCCGCAACATTCCCACCTTTGCTCAGGTGTTTTTCCCGCTCGGACCACCTGGCTCTGCACATGAAGCGGCACATCTAAGGCGGCAGTGGCGGCGGCGGCGTGGAAGGCCAAGCGGGACAAATTGGGCAGATGTTTCCTGACCTGTGTGGCGTCAGCAAGGCCGGTGGGGCATGTCAATGGCGTACCGCGACTGCGCACCGCGTTGGACGGCGTTCCAGTCAGCGGGGGAAAAGCAGGACGTAAACGCAAGCTCTCATTTTGCACCGTACTCAGTGCCTCTGACACCTCGCTGTGCTGGAGCAGGGACCTTGCAGAAAGTTCCGGAAAGGACGGGAGTTCACGTATGGTGTTTGCCGTTTTTTTTTTTTTTTTTACGGCCCACCCCTCCCATGACCAGAGAATCTTGGGACTTTTTTGGGGGCGGCGGCGGAGTGTTTGGACTGTAGATGCCTGCGCTGGTTGGTTTGCTGAAGTGCGGCGTGCATGGTGGACGAATGGCGTCTTTTTGTCTCAGAGTGAATGAGAGGAAAGCCCGGAGAGCATAGAAGGGCTTCTCTGTCTGTTTGTGCGCCCTCTGGTGGACTGGAGGTGAAGCTACAGCTTCCTGCTCATTAAAAAAAAAAAAAAAAAAAAACGAAGAGAAAAATAGGAGGGGGAGGGAGGGAGGAGGGTTTTTTTTTTTGGTGCAGCTAATAAATGTGCAATGTACGACGTAGCCTGTCTGAAAACATACATGCCAGAAAGCTCATTTTTGATGTTTGTTAAGCAAGAGGGAGAAAATAAAAATGATGAACCTCAGCAGTGGGAAGTTGCAGACGAGTGTCTTGGACACGCTGGAAAAGAATTCTGTCATCTCCTCATTTTAACAATCTGGTCATTGAATAATTTTGATCAAATCCAACTTTTTTCTCCCAAAATTCCCAATTTATTCTGCCCCCAAATTTCTGAAACAAATCTCACTTGAATGATGACAAATGAAGACAAAGTTTGCTGTCCAAAAAATGGAATTGAGCCTTGTGACATAAGGACTTTTTTCCTCCTACTAAATCCAACTTTAATCGTATCGATAGTATTCTGGTTGATTTTGTCATCTTAAAACGTATTTAAAAGGAATTTCAAACGTAAGCACAAAAAAAGATTCTTTTAAAATAAATGATTATTTTGATTAATTAATTATTAATGATTCATTTAATTCCTGTTTTATTTTCTTTCCAGTGTTTCCAAGGGCCTCCTGAAAAAAAGTTTGTTTATGTGATGACAATACTTCATGCTTGACATGCTCCGCCCCAAATAGTCACATCGCCAACTAGTGTCCTGGGGTGCACAGTGCAGCGTGTTGACTGAGCGTGGATGTCGTTTAAATGCTGTGGGGAGGGAAGGGATTGCATCAGTTCTGCGGAGGGGGTCTGCTTGCGTTTGTTGCGCTTGGAGGAATGACATCATTGGAGGGCAGCTTCCTTGATGTTGCTATTGTAGAAAAACACATAAGGCTTTTTGTTGGGAATACCACTAATAATAGCGCTTTTGAGGCCAGTTGCCTTCACTTTTTCTTTGGCTTGTACATGTTGAAGCAAAAGCGAGAGAAAAAAGTGCACTGTTGACCTTCCTGATGCCTTACGCAAGTGGCCTTGTCCTCTTCAACACACACACACACACACACACCCACACGCATGCAGTTATTGAAAAAGCTTTACAGACGCTCATTTCCTCTCCGCCCCCCCGCCACAATAAAAGGCGTGTATCACAGTCCGAAGGACAAGACCGACATTTCCATGTTTGTCTTTTTCTTCTTTCAACAGAGTCAGGCGGGAATGTGTGTGTGGCACGTGTGGCTTTTGCTCCTGTGCACGCCATCTTCGCTTCAAAGTCAGCCCGAGAGCTTTCAAAATAAGATGACAAGTACAAATCATTTGCGTGTGAAAATGTGAAAACGTTTTTCCCCCTTGTACATTTTGACTTGACATTTCTGCATTTTGACTGGTCTTGTAATATGACTTTTTTTCCTCAGGGAAAAAAATGACTTTTTAATCTTTGAACATTTCAGACATAAATCTCGCCAAAATTTTTAAATTATTTTCTTGGGGGTGACAAAAGACTAATTGCCTAATGAAATGATTTTTTTTTTTAAAAAAGATCCAACTTTAATATGATATTGTTTTGTTAAAAAGATTAACTCAATCTCCCCCATTTCAAGAGATAATAAACATTTGTAGAAACATAATTTTTTTTTTGCCAGAAGAAGAAAATATTTTAATGTTGTGAAATGTGCAGCTGCTTTTCCTAAAAAAAAACATTAATACTTGAATTTTTTCCCCAAAAATTAAAATTTCATTTTGTGAAATTGAGATGTTCCCCCACTATAAATAAATCCAACATTCATCTCAACGTCTCTTTGAAGTTGAAAAAATTCTGACAGTGTGACAACAACGGGCAAAACCTGCACGACTGGTTGGTCGTTGTTTTGCTGCTTGATGGTGACGTTTAGCTCGAAGCGTTCACGGCAACCAAATAAAGGCTGCACAAAGCTTCTCGTAAAAAAAATTAAAAAAAATACATGAAAACCATGAAAAATAAATGAATTTGTAATATTATGAGATTTTTTTTTCGTGAAAAGGGTACGACTTTAATCTCCAAATGTTATATAACTTTTTTAATGCAATTTCCAATGTTTTCTCGAAAACCTATTTCATGACTTTTCCCAACAAAATTAAACTATTTATTTTCTGTGTTTCATTCGAGGTAAACAATTTGACACCAGTCTTTTAATATTGTGACTTTTCTCCAGAAAAAAAATAAATCTCAAAACTAATCTCATAAATTTCCATTTTTTTTCTCTCGGGGGGGGGAAAAAAGGATTTAAATCTTGTGTCCTACTATTCTACCCCAAAAAATGCAACATTCATTTTGTAGTTTGACTATTCTCTTGCTAGAAAAAAGACTTCAATCTCATTAAATGATGAGTCTTTGTTCAGAAAATATGACTCGTTTCTTTCTAGAAAGAAAATATGACTTTAATCTTGTTGAAAAAAACCTTTCTCTCTTAAAGTTTTCCAACCTTTTTCTCTAGAAGAAATATGAACTATCTTGCAATATTATGACTTTTTGTAAATCTAAATTTTCTCAAAAGAATGTATATATATATATATATATATATACAAACGTATGTGTGTGTGTATGAGTAACATAGCTACTTCCCCATCTAAAAAATGAGACATTTATCTTGTCATTGGATGACTTTTTGATCGGAAAAAAAATAACTTTAATATCATTCTGACTGAGCTCCAACATTGATCATGTAATATTGCCATTTCTTTCTAGAGAAAAATATGACTCAAAAAAATTGCATCTTGACCGGGGAGCTGAGTGCAGACTGTGCAAGGCGTTTGGCTCATAGCGCTGACGTAAGCTAAGCTAAAGGCTAACACAAGCGAGAGTTGTGCTGCGACAACAAGCGTGCGACTCATCCTCCACAAGATGAGGGCGGCCTTTGTCGTGTTGTTTTGGTTCTTTGTTTTCTTCCACTTGGTGCGCTTGACAAAGCAAAAGTGTTTTTTTGTTGCAGACATTTTCCAACAAGGCCCTTTTTCAACTGGGGACCAATAAAACCATGTGGGGTTTTGTTTAAAAAAAAAAAAGATGTCAAAATGTTTTTTTTTTTTTGCAGGCACTCACAAGTATTATTTTTGTTTATTTTTTTATTTGCCATGTGACTTGTTTGAATGATCAAATGTGACGCTTTGTTTTTACTTTGTTTTGTAAAATGCGCAAAATGTGTATGAATGTATTTTTTATGGGAAAGTGGATAAAAAAAAAGCTTTTATTGGATGAGAGTCTTTTATTTCTTTGTCGCACGGTCGTGGTGCCGAATGAAGATGCTAACGTGAAGACATTGCAAACCTGGTCTGCAATGAAAACCGACGCGTTAGAAAATCGGTTTGGATTGAAAAAAAGTGAGTGCATCAAAAACGGAATCGGACGGTTCTTCTTTTTTGCTGACCAATGACGAAAGTGTGTTTTCGTCCATTAGTGTAATCGTCATAAATTGAGTCAAGTCCCAACAGCGCACTTGCTACCGTTGACTATACACGAAAACACTTTGCAATTCTCGTACAGTAGGTGGCAGCACGCACCAAATGTAATCCTGCCAATAAACTCAGAGAAGAAGAAGGATTATTCAACACTTTAAGAATGTCTCGTATTTAAAAGTACGTGTGGGGTTTCTCCAAGAGGACGGACGAGATTTGGACTCACTGAAACGTGCCCCACCCCCCAGACTATTATTTTGTTAAGCATCGCCATTTCTACGGTATTTTGACTTCATGTAGTTGCCGTTGTTAGCAGTCAAGATTCGGCGACCTTCTGCGCATGCGTCACAGAACGCGTATTGAAGCTGACCCGCCGACGTGGAAAAAAATCCTCGTTTTCAACAGCGTTCTGATTTGGTAAGTCATTCTAAACTGTTTGGTTTAGATTTGAATTTCGATAGTCTAGAATGTTGATAGTCTGATTTTCGAAGTGGGAATACAATTTGTACAATGTCCACGATGAGGCCACCTGCACCTGTTACTGGTCTCGCACAAACACACGCACGCACACACGCACGCGCAATCAACTGGCAGCAGCCATCAGCTCGTGTGCTTGTGTACTTGTGAATGTGTGCGCGTGTGTGTATGTGCGCGAGCCAGGCGACACGCTAATAACATGCTATCATGGTTCTGTAGCACAAATGCGGCGCTCAGGGTCGTAATCTTGTTGTCACTTGTCACACACGCACGCACACTTTGTGACATTTTCACTTTAGGACTGAGAACCTCAGTTCACACTTAATTGCATTGTGGGTGTGTGTGTGTGTGGGTGTGTGTGCGTGTTTGTGTTTGTTTGTTTCAGAGAAATGCAATTGATGGCTTGTATAAAATATCAATATGCAATTTATGGTAGAGTTCGCATTTTATTATGGTTGTGAAGTCCAAAAATGGGCTTGCTATCAATCCTCTGGCTTTTTTTTAAGTGGAGGGTGCCTTCAGCCCCTAAAGACAGATTCCCTTGTAGCGTGAAAAGTGGTCACCCACTGAAAAATCTAAGTAAGCCTGTAAAGACAAAGGTCAGCCATTTTGCTTGTTGACACTTTAATGGCGCTCTTCAAAAACTCACTTGGAAAAGTCCAATATTATTCTTTCACTGGTAAACCTGGAAGCACTCTTGTTTTTAAATTCATTTACCGAACCGTATATCATGAGTTGGGTCTGGAGACGCAAAAAAAAAAAAAAAAAAGTATGACGAAGCCACGCCAGAAAAGACACAAGTAGTCGGCCATTTTGTTTGGAAGTTTGAGCTTTGCCGTTCCGCACGTGCGAGCGCTCGCTCTGGCGTTTCCGAGGAGGAAAGGTCCGCGACAGATAGCGTGTGCCGCAAGCGCCGGGAGACGTGGCTGCGCAAGCGTCTCATTCCACAAACGCGCGCCTTGGCCCAATTCTTCCAAAGGGAAAAAAAAAATTGAAGATGACGACGGAAAGTCTTATCAAAAAGCGGTGAGATGCGAAAAAGGAAGAAAATTTAATTTCCACTTTAGGTGGACGATGGAAAGACGGCATAAAATGGCGGCACTTCGCGGCCAATGCGTTTGACGCCTCCTTCTAGTGAAAATCACGAGAAAAAAAAAAAAGAATTTTCATTCAGGACTCCTCTGAATAGGGTTGGTCGTCATCATATTTATGATTTTCAGCGTATCACCATCCTCATTTTTACCATCTTCAGCGTCGTCACCATCATCATCATGCGTGTTGTTGCATGTGCGCTTAGTTGAAGTGTCAGCGGTCAATAATGAACGATGTCGTAATTATCAGCCCGTCGCTTTGATGAACGCTAGTAGGCGGGAGAGCAAGTTCGTCTTCGCCAGCGTTCGGACAGTCTCGTTCATCTTTATCCTCCTCTTCCTCTTCTTGATGTTGCTAATGCACTTTTGTCATTGCTCGGCCTTCCATCAGCCACTTCCTGTTAATGACCGCTCGTTGTGTGTGTGTGGGGGGGCGTGTGTGTGTGTGTGCGTGTGTGTGTTCCCAGTAGTTGAAACCCTGATTAAAAAAAATCAACTAATTGTTTCAAATGGCAAGGTGGTCTTTATCCAGTGAAGGAACAATTTTGCAATTGAAAGCCTAAATACAAAAGTTACCTCTAGTTTGAAAACCCAACCCAAGTTTGAAAACCTAATTTAAAGCCCAACATTGGAACTCTAGTTTGAAATCCCAATCCTAGTTTAAACATTTAAATCCTACTTTGACTTCCAACTTTAAAACTACGTTTTATGGGCTGCTTTCAAAGTCAGACCTGGACAGCCGCCAGCCTCTTTCTTTAAAAAATGCAACTTTATTCTTGTACTACTGAGTAGGAAAAAAAATTACTTAAGACTTCTGATGATGTTCTTGAGAAAATCCAACTGGAAATTTCTTGTACCCTGGCAAAACTGTTTGTGCGCGTCTGCGTGTGTGCGTGAGGTTGTACCAAGTGGGTCATTAGTGGAACGAGCATCTCGATCAGCGTCTTCGCCTTGACACTTGATAACCTGACGAGTGATCACACATGACGTCTTCTCATGGGGGGGGGGGTTGTACATGTTGAATCGGCCGAACACGCCCCAACGACGGCTTCGACTTTACGACGTGGCGCGCTCAACCAAACAGACGCCGTGTACCCACTTTCCGACGCGGGCATGTGATGAAGACTCAGACGATGTGATCAAACAAAAGTATTGGGACAGGAAGTCAGAAAGTGAAGCAAATCTGTTTGTACAAAAGTATTGGGACATGTGAAGGACAGAAGTAACAAGGACACCTACAGGGGGTCAAAAGGTCACGGATAACAGGAAATGTATCGTAACATAAAAGGAAAGAATAGTCAAATGGAAAAAGTAGGCGGTGAAGGACAAAACTAATCGGTCTACGAACGGCAAGTTATGAAAATGAACATCCTTTCAATTATGGACAATCAAAACTAATATTTCATTTGTATTTTTTGCCCCTATTGTGTCATTTCTATTTTCATTGACACTTTTTAGCCCCCCCCCATGTACTTCATCTCCTCTGACACCGGCCCCCCCCAAGCCCCCCCTGTGCCCCCCAGGCCAGGCAGTGGCGCTATTTTGGGCCTCCGATGCTTGACATACTAATTATATAACGACAGCGACGCAAGCTGACTTTTTGCTGCTCCATTTCTTTTCTGTGCCATACAGTTTACAGTAGACACACACACACACACACACACCCACACACACACCCCCGCGTGCACACACACCGGGCATGCGTTTAGATGTCAGTATGAACAGTAGCCAAGTCAATATTAAGTGTTTCGTGTAAGGCGAAGAAAAAATCTCCATTGACGGTTTGGGACAAGGCAGACTATTTGTTAACTTCAGACAATGCGGACAACGTCATATTTTGCTGCACAAATCATGTGACACACACCCAAGCGAGCCAATAATGCTTTTTTTTCCTCTTTTCTTTTTTTTTTTTTTTTTTTTTTTTTTTTTAGATAAATGGTATGTTTTAGAGGGGAGTTCCACAAGGCTCCATTTGAGAGCTTTTGTGGATTTTATTGAGGGGGGGAGTTATTATCTTCCAAACTTGAAATATATTTAAATGTGCACACTGCAATCCAACTAAAATTTGCAGCATTTAGTCCCGTGACTCAAAATTCTCTATAACAGCTTTCCCACATTTTTTTTTTTTCCTCTTCCATTTAATTTTTTTTTTAATCCCTCCAAAACTCCATAATCCTTTCTTGGGGAGGGAAGTGTCTCCACCAGGAGGATTAGCGCATTTTGTATTCAAACACAAACTCTATTCATGACACCTTTTTTTTTTTTTTCCCTCATTCTGCTGCACACACGATTCACTTTTGTGTCGTTTACGCTTCTCGTGCAATCCTGTTACGCTACATGCTACATGCTACGCTGACCTGTGTCTTATGAGGTGCACAATTGCACTAGTGTGTGTGTGCGTGTGTGTGTTTTGCAATCTTTTTGGGGGGATTGAAAAGGCATGTTTATGCAACAAAATAAAATGCCTTTTTAGGTCGAAATGTTAACTTGTTTTTTTTTTTTTAAATGAAAAGTCCTAATTTTACAGTGCGCCTTCATGATATATTTGTGATATTTTCAGATTTGTCCCCAAAATGATGATGAATGGCAAACACATGTGCATGCGTGTTGTCGTTTGTTTTCATAAAAGCGTTGAGGTGCCTCGTCAAGGTTGAGGGGAATCACTACCCACCCCACCCACCAACCAATACAGCACAAAGCAATACAATACAACTTTTTATATTGCGCATTTCACAACAGCTGGAGCACACACACACCCCCTCACACCCCAACACACACACACACACGCTGACGGAATGAAAGGATCACGTGTTGTTTTGTTTTGTGAATGAGTGCAAATGAACAGATTTCGAGTCGCCTTTGCCAACCAAGGACACGCCGCATGTTTGTTTGTGTGTGTGAGTGTTTTCATGGCTGTGACTTGATTGAGGCCGTAACAGCGTTCTTGCTCCAGCGTAGACAAATAGTCGCATGTTCTTAGTTTGATGAAATGGTTCTAATGCAGACATTTTTTTTAAAATCCAAAAATGTCAACAAAAAGGCAGAATTTTGTAGGACTATTCAGTAATCCCTCGAGCTTCACATTTCATGGCTTTACTGTTTTGCGGATTTTTCATATAGTCAAAAGAATTGAATCATTCATGAAGGTTCTTTTTTTTTTTACATCTAATAGTGTTTACTAGTTTCGTGATTGGATGATCAAGAATTGTATTTATTTTTCTAAAAACTCTCGAAGAAGACGGCAGTTGCAGGTCAAAACTAGTAGAGGTAAAAAAAAGAAAAGGAAAAAAAAGAACCTCCATTGTCTGAACAACTGAAAAAAAAAATCACAATTTAACATGAAGAGAGGATGAAATTTTTTTGACTATATATTATTATTTTTTTTTTTCCAAATCAAGTCACTTCCTAGCACAATTGTTAGCAATGTTGATAGCATGGCTATTAGCATCACCGTAATCAACATTGTTTACCTGTGAAGCAGGCCAGCTTTCTAAAGTCTGTGTCAGTATCGTCATGGTAACCAGCAATAAAGGCATCCTCTGAGGGAAGGACGGGGGCCGCTTCGGGGGGTCCGAGCGAGTGAGTGAGTGAGTGAGCGAGGTGTTTGGGGGGGGGGCTCAAGGTGATGTTTTCTCTGACCCGAGGCCTTGTTCCAATATATACGAGGCCTTTATATCTCCATCCCGCGACCACGCCGAGCGACCTTGTGTTTACGAGGCCGCCGCCGCTGCCGCACAATTGGCTTGATTCATGTGACACGCGGGCCAAACGGCAGGCTTGTAAGCCCCCCCCCCCCCCCACCCGGCGTAGACCCCCCCTCAACCCCAGCCGTTATATATCTGGTGGCCGGACGCTCCTGCGGGCGCTTGACAGGTGGATTTAGTTACCTGCGAGGATCGATACGCTGATGCTGGCTGACATTCTGCAAAATGACATTATGGATTTTGCCATTTGGCTTTTTCCATACGTTTAACGGCCGTCGTATGAACCACATCCATCAAACGCCAAGGCAACACTTTGATTCCGTCCGGTGCCTTTCCATTAGGTCGGTGTGACGGACAGACCGTCCATCCCAGCACACACACCCTGGACTGGTCGCCACCCAATATCAAGACACACATTTGTCATGATGAACTGGTCTGCCCTTAGTGTACTGTTGTTCAGACTCGAGATGTTGGATATCACTTTTTTTGAAGACCAGTACTCGCTCTTTGAGTTCTCAGTAATACTGAGTGCTGATACCGCAGGTAGTTTGGACATATAAAATTTTATTTAAGACCAACTACTCGCGATGACGACTTACTCCATGTCAGATTTTTTTTTTTTTTTTTTTTTTTTGTTGCTTAACTTGTTTACTACCATTGACGGCTAAAGACGTCAAAGATTTTTTTTTTTTTTTTACTCGGCTGGTAGTGAATGAGTTAAGTATCGGTGGATGGTATCGGCAGCCTCTATAGGGACCCGATACTTCTAAATATGGCTCATCCCTACTGTCGAAAAACAACAGAATAGTCACCTGCCAATGACAAGGTACATATAGCTGAAGAAATGTCGTCTGTCAATCACATTTCACGTCGCGACAACCCATGGACTGGTCGCCAGTCAGTTCAATTTTCATCTATATGTGTCTGACATGTGCTGGTGACCAATCCATTGTTTGTCTATTTGTGACCTGACAGTCACTATTGACTAACAAAAATGAAATTTGACTACATTAAATTAAAACACCTTTCATGGTAAGAAATTTAATTTCCAAAAGTTTTCTCATCCTTTCATCTCCAACTTTGAATACACACGCGCTTGTGCAGCCACACACACACACACACACACCGACACACTCCCACCTATTACTCCTTGAATTTTGTCCATTAGCATCCTTTCATTATCTTCCTTCTTATAGATTTTCCTCTCCTGCCGTCTCATCTCATCCTGATGATTTTCCTTAATGACAACACAAACACACGGTAAACACACAGGGAAAAGTACACAATTAATCCCCTCTGTGCCCACCCCCACGCACAGCACAGGTCGCAGCTGCGAGAATGCGAATGCATCCATGCTGTCGCCGAGGCAACGCCCTAAAGCCATTGTACAGTGTAAGGGTTGTATACATCTGAGAGTGTGTGTGTGTGGGTGGGTGGGTGTGTGCGTGGCAATTACACGCACGCATGCACACACACACACGAAAGATGACGAGAGTTGATGGGAGCGCAGACGATGGCGATGAATGGTGCATGAATAATTCTCTTTATTTGATGACGCGCGTTCCCAAAAAAAGTCTCAGTTTGGATCAAAAAGATGCCACAGTGCCGCACCTGCGCCAACGGGTTGGAAAAAGTCAGACGTATGTGGCTGAAGTCGCTCTCAGTAGAACGGAAAAGTTTTTACATTCGCTACGTAGAAGAAATAAACAGAAAAAAAAAGTGAACCGTTGAAGTTTCTATGAAAACGTCGCAAATCGCAACGAGCGGATAAAAAGCAGGAAACGGGGATCAAGCGCTGTGGTTCGCAAAATTAATCCTGATCAACATAAGATTGGTAGCGTAAAAATGGTCAAAGTAAAAAATAAATAAAAATCCCCCAAATCCAGATAAATTCATGGGATGGATAAAAATAAATAAATGCATAAAATAATTCAGATTAACATGAAATTTGAATAAAAATGTGCAATTGACAAAATCGATCCAGATTAATTCAGACTACGGAAAACGATATGGGGTCGATGAAATTCATCAAGATGAATTCAAACCATTAGAATAAGCGATAAAGTCATCGCAATTAATCCAGATTAATTGAAGGCCTTTGCGGCTTTCAAAGTAAATCTAGAGGAAAAACAGGCTGAAACTGAAGCCATTTGGTTGTCAAACTTAATCCAGATAAATTCAGGCTCTTGATAAAATGACGTGATCTTCAAAATAAATCAATCCAGAAGATTGCCGACCCTCGGTAGCTCAATGCGTCCGTCCGTCAGTGTGTGAAAGAATCTCCCGCCGCTTCATTTTTATCCGGGCCGTCCTTTACGAGTGTACCGAGCGTGTTAGCAATGAGCTCTTTAGCAATCGGCGCCCGCTAATAAGTATTTATTGGAGGCTAACAGGCGCTAGCGGGGCTCGTCAATGAATGCCGCTAGCGCATAATTGCTAATTAATTAGCTTTGCAGGCTGCCTCAATTAGGGAAGATATGAAGCCCAGCCCAAGCTCGTTAGTGTCAACTATGCAAATGCAAACGGTAGCTGCCGCGGGGCAAACGCAGACTCCAGATTCCAGCAAATTTGGTTCGAATCTCTAGCTGTCACGTTTTGTTTTGTTTTTTTTGTTCAGTGTAAGCGTGAGAAGCGTGTGCGTTGATTTGGATTTGAAATGGAATCCCACTCAGGATGTCTGAGGATGATTATTGACTATTGATTATGAGCAACTTTTTAACTCAAAATGACAAATGTGAAGGCTTCTGATTTTTTTATTATTATTTATTTTATTTTTTTCATTTTATTTTATTTATTTATTTATTATTTATTTTATTTTTTTCATTTTATTTTATTTATGTATTTATTTATTTATTTTTTTTTAAAGCGATTTGCTCCAACAAGCTCGTCAGTGCAAGAATCGTGTTGATCCCGAATACGACAGCAAACTTGGGCTGAAAATGACTCTGGGGACTCTCGGAAATGTCGATTTGAATGATGTCCGATTCAACTGGGGGCTTATTTTCAAGAACGCTGTCGATTTTCAGTGAGATTTGCTCTAAAACGCTTGAGGTCTTTGTCGTCAGCACTCGGCCGTCAAAACTGCTCATTCCCACCTTTTATGACTGAAGCGATAAGCTCATTGATTTTGTGTTAAACGGCGCACAAGATCTTCTTTCGTGCGGCCAAATAAGGTATAAAGTCACCCGCGGCTCTCAAACGCCACCCGGCCAAGGTTGCCGTCGTCCGTCCGCTGCACTCTGTGTTTTATTTATATATTTATTTAATTTTTTTCCCGTCTTCTTCAGATTCCGTAACTTTCCATAAAAGTGATCCCGATTGAGGTGTTGAAATAAAAAAAATAAATACAAAAAAAACAGAAGGTCAGCGAAATGGAGCGGAAAAGGTAAAAATGTCTCAGGGCGAGCCAACTCAATTTTTTATTTTTTTTTTAACTTTATTTATTTATTTTACGACAGCCATTCCTGTTTACGTGTTCTTTCCGGCGACATTTTGAGCCGCTTGACACAAAGTGACAAGAAAAATCGACACAGGTGCTAAAAGTGAAACACTACATGCAATGTCTCCTGAAGGCTCAGGCAACATTTTCAAACAAAGGAAATCAGATTTTGCGTCAACCTGTGATGACACTGACAAAATATTTACAGATGAATGAAAGCGCTCGTTGAGACCTAGAAGTTGACGTATGCGCAAACATGGACAAGTGTCGTGGATTTTTATTTTTTTTTTAACTCAGTGTCTTATTTCCATTGTGCAAGAAGGTGCTTATCATGCGTAAATTGATGACATACTTGAATTGCATGACATCGGCAACTTTTCGAGCGCATGTGACCGATGCCTAAACTCAATATTTTTATTGTACAAAGTTCTGGCTATGATGGAAAAACTCGCAAGATGTGCAATTGCATTAATTGCATCGCATGTACATTTTGCTGCGGATTTTATTAGACTATGTGGATTATTTCTGGTCTCTTTTTTTTTTATTTTTGTAAGGTGGCATATACAAATAACAAATTTTACTTTTTGTATTATTTCTATGTAGTCATTATGCAGATTTTTCTTCTACAAGGTGGAGGTTATCAGGATATCTGATAAGAAGTTGCCACATGACCATATTTGTCTGACGCGTCTACATTATGCGCATGTGACCAATATTTGACTCTGTGGATTATGTGGTTGTACAATATTTCTAGTATGTAGTGAACAGTCGCACGGCGCCGTATCAACTACTGTAGCTCGATGATATGTTGTTTTTTTGTGGATTATTTTGAGTGGTTGGTTTATTTCTATTGTCTACAATCTTTCGCTTAATTTCAAGTGTGTTCCTCCATCAAAGCGCAACGGGAACAAACAAGGCTCTGCGGGAAAGTCTTCCTAGGAGGACTCTGAAGTGTTTTTCCGTTTATTCCCCCCTTTTTTTTTTTTTTTCCTTTTCCTTTTTATCTTCCTGCGGTTGTCTTTGCAGGGTAGGAGGAGGCGAAAGAATTTATGCCTTTAATTAGGAAGGCGGCTTGGCCTTGGAGGGACGTTACTCGTTTTACTCGCAGGTCGGCGGGCTCGTCTGGGCGGCGGTCTGGGACGTGCTCGCTGCTTTAGTGCTTTATTGGAAAAAGGGCGCGTCGTAAAAGCAAGTCGGCAACCTTTCCCCGCAGAGATGATCGTCATCGAGTCATCCCGCCGACGGCTTTCCTCGGGTCAAAAATTATCAAGTGGAAGAAATTATCGAGGAGTGTTTCCCAAAGACGATTGTTCTCTGAATGGGAGAAAAAAAAAGACATCACACTTTAGAGTTCAATCTGGTGTCAAACATCTATGTAACTCGACGGAGCTGCTGTACAACCGCCAAAATCCCAATTTTTTTTTTTGAGGCGTTTGTGTTTGTTCACGTATGAAGGTCAATGTCAAGGTCATAACATGTTCAAAGGTGCCAAACCCCAAATTCTCCATTTTCATCCGATCGTTTCCAAACTTGGTGGCCCCATTCGCGGATAGGTTCTTATCTGATTTGTTTTAATAATGATCAAGTTTGACCTTAAGAGCGCCGCAAAGGTCAAAGGTTACCATCCACTGCTTGCTTCAAACAACATGGAGTCAAATTAATGACGAGGGCTGTCAGGATCTGTTTGGATTTTGTCAACGGGACTTAATGTGGTGACGACTGATGACATTTTTATCGTCGCAGTGAAGCACCGGTCTTTGCCGTTCGCTTGAGCAAACGGAGCTCATTGATTTTGATTCCCGATTTGCATTTGCGCACGTTCAGCGGAGTGAAATGAAGGCAGACGCATGCCATCTTGCACGCAACGTCAAATCAGTCGGCCGCAAGTTTCGTTGCTTTAAGACGTCGTTACTTTTAATCTCTTGCGCTCGTTCGGTTGACATTTGAAAAAGAGGAAGAAAAAGGCAAAGTTTGCGGGCTTCATTCATCATTGATAACGATGACATCGGCCGCGTTGTTGTCGGAGAAGAAACGAAGCAAATGCAATTTAGTCAAACGTGTTGTTAAATATTCAGAATTTGTGCCACGGATGTGATGAGCTCATGTGTGATGATGTCATCGGGGGGGGGGGTGGTTGGGGGACCTTCGGAGTGGGTTGCCTTCACTATTTCCCACTCCCCCAAATCTTTCCTGGGTTGCGAGCGGATGTGTGTGCGTGTTGAATGATACAAATCATTATTACTTCAACTCAATTCACACAAGATGTTTTTTTTTCTTGTCTTTTGCTGATGCGCTCCAACATCGACCCGTTTGTAACATTTTGACTCGCTTGCGGAGAGGCAGCATGTTTCCAGAGGGTGTACCTAATGAAGTGACCAGTGCGCCCGATCTATTTTGTCGTTGATGGCTTTGATGACTGGCGCGATGCAATGGTGGGAGATAACGACGGTTTACCTTAATGTTGTGACACCTCGTCCATCTTTCCGATTCCGACTGAAGTCGGAATCAGAGACGCGAGAGGGCTTTTATCCTTGCAATGTTTGACAGGTCAAAGTCAAATAAATGTCGGGCTTAAAACGCGCTCATTTAGAGTACGTGTGTGCGCGTGCGTGCGTTCTTGGAGGGGCCCTCATCTTCCTCGTTAAGGTGGACTGGCAGCCAACGTGTTGACGTTACCAACGCGATCAAAGCAAAAGTCGAAAGCTTCTCACTTTGAAGTTATTTTTTTTTTCCTGCACCACAAAGCATGTAGTATGTTTCGTTGAAATCAAATTAAAGCAAAATTGCAAAAAAAAAAACATAAATAATAAATAAATAAATAAATAAATCCACCAAATGAAGCAATAGACTCTTTTTAAAAGTTATTAAAAAGTCCATTCTTTTATAACCAGTTGTAGAAAAAAAGGTAGCGTTCGTAGATTACACAAAATACGGCTTTTCCCGTCGAACTCGCAAACTGTGTTTCTCTCTAAAATGTGGCATCCACGTCACCCACTGGTGGTTGTGCATCAGTAAATTTGTTTCCAAGTTCGAAATTTAAAAAGGTGAAGCATCAAACGTTCCCTCCCTCACATCACTGTTGATAAAACACAATTGACAAATATACTCGTCAATGGCAGTGAACGCGTTAGGTTTTACAACGTTAGCGAACATTTCACTGGCAGGACCTTTAAAGACGATCCGCGCTAAGAGTTGCGCGCGGAACGGTGGCGTCTTCTTCCAACAAGCGCGTTCGCAGCCGATCTTGCGCTCATTTATGGTCATTCGGAGCAGATGTTTGCCATCAAACAAATCATCAATGTGTCAGCACAGAACGATTATCTTTCGCCGTTTGATCTTACAAGCGTCTTCATTTGGCTCATGTATGGTTGGAAATGAAAAGTGGACTCGTTTGGATGCGCTTTGATCATCTCTGGAAGTTGCAAGGGAAAAAAAAAAGAATGATGAGAGGCGTCAAGGACAAGACCACTCAGAGGGCTGGACAAGCATTGTGAAATTATTAGAAACAAACACAATCATGCTGACTGTTATTTTTTAAGACGCTATACCAGAGTGGAGCCGCGGTGTGCAAACTTTTCATCCTTTTTAAAATGTTCTTTACTATGATACAATATAGCTAATTGCATACGGAAATTGGTTTATTTGACTATTTCACTTATTTACAATGAATCAGTTATTAAGGGAAAATTAAAAAAAAAAATCGAATGCATTTTTTTTTTAAAGTAAAATAAATATATCACACATTTGTAACAAATAAAATAATTTATTTTAATTTAGCCATCATGTCATACAAATGCAAATGTTTACTGTATGTGCAAATTTATTTCTTTGCATGTTTTTGAATAAAAACATGAATATTTATGAAACAAATGAAATGGTCTGTTTTAATAATCGATTAAAAAAATCTAATTCGTTAGATTTAATATGGAGAAATAATAAATCAATTTAATATGTAATTAAAAAATCAAATAATATAATAAAAAATCAAATATCAAAATGTGCAAAAATATAATTAAAATTGGCTTTTGAGACGGCTGCTTTATTGGTTTTTATTTATTGCATTCATCTTTTTCTTTCATCTTAATTGTTTTATTCTTCCTAAATTGAATTCAATTGATTACATCATGCCAACTAATGTTTATATTTTGATAATTCCAAATATTACTAGTCCTAATCATACGAGCGTGGATATTTATTTATTTATTTATATATATATGTTTTTTCAATTTTCCATTTTTTTGGACACTATCGAATCAAATAATTCTCCATATTTGCGTCGCTTTCGCCATGAACTCTGCAACCTTGACAGATGTTCCCATGGTGGACACAATCATACATGTCTATGCTTGTGCGTGTGCGTGTGTGTGCGCATGTGTTTATGTGTGGCCTCGGGGGACTCTTCCCTCCCCACTCAGCAGTAATGAGCAACGTAGCAACATTTGGCTTATAGGCGCATAAACAATCCACTTATTAAGATGAAAGTCGCTGCCGGCTACGGCAGGCTAATTCAGACACGCATGCACGTACAATTGAGTGCGTGTGCGTGCGCGTATGTGGAATGAGAGGGTTGACAGACAAAAAGAGGATTTGTGTCCATATTTGGCGCGGTGGCCGACAGACAGGCGGGCGGCGGGAAGCGACAAAGGCCGCGATGATACGGTGAAGAGGCAACGAACCGAAGACAAGCTGCGATGAAGGCGGCGAGATGGTGTGGAGATGAAGACCATGATAGCAGCAAGATGACCGAGATTAAAAAAAAAAAAAAAAAAAAGAGCAAAGACAGATCAGCAGTAGATAGACATGTCTAATATGAAATTGATATGAAAAAGTATGACACGATTTCATTTCACGTCTATGTCAAGCGTTCCAAACGATAATTCCAATTTGTCGTTTCAGACGCATTTGGGGGCACTCGAACCGTGCTTGTGCCCACTTGATCATTAAAGTCACTTTGGCAAGTTTCGCATTCTCAAAAAAAAAAAATTTTAAAATATACTAAAATCTGGGGTGCTGAAATCTTCATCTGGATCTCGACAACTTAAGTGTGGTACGTTTCACTTGTGGCCAATTGTTCTCGGCTCCTTTGAAAGGTTCACTTTGTTGTCGGAGTCCTTGTTAGCACCTTGCGAAACGCGAAGAAAAATAACTCGCGTTCAGTCACACGCTTTGTGTCATACGATCAATTTGTTTGCTGCTCCTCCACCAACGTGCATAATCGAAACAATCTCAACAACAAGGAATAAGTTGTTCGCGCATTCAGTGTAAATCTGTCATGCATACCTCATTTACGACTAATTAAATCGTAATTACTTGTTAATTATAATTTGAACAGTGGAATTGCGCAAGCGTTGCCGATTTGCACAATGACAACACTGCCTAAGTCTGTTCAGCAAAATGCTAACAGGCAATGCAAAACACTTGAGACGCGCAAAAAAAATGGCGTTGTTGTTGTTATATCACATGTCGACGGGTAAAATTAGAATAACCACAGGCACACATTCTTTATCCTCTGTGAGGAATGACTTATATTACTGCGTCTTACAATTTTGAGTAGTTGCATTTTGTCTGCATTCTACTACCCCCTGGTGGCCAAGAAGCGCACATCAGAAACATTAGCACAATGTCAATTTAATTCAAGTAGTAAAATGTTGCAAAATATGTTCAATCTGTCTATAATAATAGAGGGAAGATTTAAACTTGACTCAATATAATCCGCATAGTCCCTCCCTCAAAAAAAAAAAAAAAATCATATTGTAAGTAGTACACTGGCACAAGTTTTGCACTTGAAATGAGACGTGTCACGTGATTCATGTGCGTGTGCTTCTCGCCAGCGTGCACAATAGAAATAAACACAACAACTCGAAATAATCCACAGTCCACAGTTTGACTTGAAACATTGTCTGCACACACAATAAAGGTTTTAGGATGGCCACAATTTGAACCGACAACACATTATTTCTATTTACATGAATCTCCATAGGGATTTTTTTTTTTCCTCTCGTAACTCTGAATCATTGTGCGAATTGTGTTTGACTCGACAACTCTTGTGTGTGTAGGAGGCAGTATTAATAGAAAAGGGAAAAAGAGCCGAAAGACGAAGCATGCATGTATGTAGAAATGTTCCACAAACACGCCGCCGGTCAGCATTAGCTCTCTGTTGTTTTTGCCGCATTCCCCTGAGGCAGCACTTGACTGGGGTTAATTGAGTGTGTGTGTGTGTTTGTGTTGGTTTTACTGGTCAAATAAAATCTTTTTTTTTTAAGAGCTGAAATGTCACACACGAGTCATTTGCATCTGCTGGCTGAGATAGTGTGTGTGTGTGTGTGTGTGTGTGTTCGCGCGTGTCTACAGAAGAGCATCAAATGCATCTTTGTTCATTTGTTCCGTCAGAAACTCATCAATTTACTTATTTTCATTCCTGGCGTGTGTCGCCTTCACACACGCTGTTCAGTCACATGATATGAGCACACACACACACACACACACACACACACACACATGTACAAACAATTGCTGACAGTCAGATGAATTCAAATACGCTAGAAGCTATTTGCACATACACACACAGCATGAGGTGAACACACACTAAGAATACACACGTGCGCACAATATGAATAGGAATACTAGACATAGTGTGCTCTATATGTCCCGAGACATTCACACGCACACACGGACAAATACATGCACATTAGATGAATGTATACACACACACACCTTATAGACCTAGACACGCAGGTGTGTACGTGTATCTGCGTGTGAGGGGTGCCAGCTTGTTTCCATGGCAACATGAGGTGAGAAAAAAGGTGTGAATGAAAACTTTACACTGACTGCATCGCAGCACATCAACTTTGTGAAATAAAAAAAAAAAGATTCTTATTAAATTCGGTCTTTAAAAATCAATGTGCAAAATAATTGGGAAAACACTCGAGATGAAAATAAAAATCTCCAATCATTCTAAGATTTTTTTTTTAAAAATATTTACATACAAACTCGCTTTTACAAAGTTTTAACTGTCACTATCGATTGACGCTGTCAGCTCCGATAAGGGAAAAACTGTTGAAATATTATGAGTGGACATTGCATTTTATCAGTACACACACACTCACTCACACACACACACACACACGACTCCGTGGGGTCTCCTAAAAACGTTGCGGGTTAATTATGTGTGCGGCACATACATTGCGGTCTCGCACATTCAGAGCTGACATGCTTAATTTCCCAGACCAGCTGAGAGACCAGCATCGGAGACGTCGGGGGTGAAGAAGGGGGGGGGGAGGGGGGAGGGCAGAACCTGCCACTGACTCGATGTGCAAAACCTGACCCAACCCGGTCCGTTTGTTAGTTTGATGGCCACTCAGTCACTTATTGGCTCAGTTAGTTAGTTGGTTGTGACTTTATCTCCAAATGGCGCTTGCCGTAAAGCGCCCCTCCGCTGAGAGGTTTGTCCTTGCTTGCCGTAATGAGGCCAAAGTGTGCTCATTTACTGTCACCTTCACTTTATTCAATGTGACACCTATAAATAGATACACGGCATTGTATATATACATAAGAATGCGTAACCTGTTGACTGAGGCGAGGCCATGAATCATGGATGAGCCCACACACGCGCGCGCACACACACACACTATTAGAGAGCGTTTGAGAGCGTCGCCTTCTTTGTGTACAGTCGGTCGAAATATAAATCGAATAGAAGAAGACAAAGTGCGAGTCTTCCATCTCGAACCATCAGAGTGCCTTTCATGTAAACCTCAGTCGAAACTTTGTTAGTCGACATGATCCCCGCTGCTGACTCTCAGATCACACCACAAAAACACACACAAAGATCTTTCTTGTCGGCGTTGTCTTAAAGGGGAAGTGAACCCCCCCAAAAAAAAAATTTGGGGGTATGAATATGTTCAAGTTGAAACATGGCATTGTGATGAATATTGCATTTGTGGAAGCTAAATCAACCCAGTTTTAGCCACGTCAGGAGGCGGCCATTTTGTGCCATCTGTCGACTGAAAATGACATCACAGTTGCTCAGCGAATGACCAATCACGGCTCAGCTGTTTTCGGAAGTTGGTCAGTCAATCAATTGGTTAGTGTTTGACTCAGTTTGTTTGTCATTGAGTCAGTCTGTTAAGTCGGTAGCAACTGCTTGATTAATTAGTCATTCAGTTGTTAAGTAAGCTAATTTGCCAAGTTGGTCATTTCTTCTGATAGTAATTCTGTCCATTTGGTTGTTTGCCTGAAAACAGAAGTGTGATGTAGTTTGAAAATCAAGGAAAAATTGAGCGTGTGAACGCGATATTCTTTTGTGAGTTTAACTGCTGCGTGCTGATTAGAAATGCAGCTTTTTGGCCGAGCAGGAGCCCCGTCCCATCCTCCCCTTTGTCATCATTGTCAAAGCACACAATAATATTGCCGTCTATTAAAACCTCTGTGAATAATTGAACGAGCGAGAGACAAAGCTGGCAGTCGCGCCGCTGCTTTGATGAGCCGTGCATCCTTAATTGACTTTGTTGCGCACGCATGTTGATGCAAAACAATGAAAGAAAAAGAGAAGGTGCCAGAACATCCCTTCTCCTCCCGCTCCTCCGCCTCGGCTTTGTGGAAGTCGACACAGAAACATGTGGGCCGTATGAAATATGCAACAAGGTTACGGGCGGGATGCAGCAGGTGCGAAGGCGTCGCGGCAAAAGCGCAATTTGGCTTCAGTCGCACAAGGACACCACTCGGCATTCAGCACCACGTCTTTCGATGGACGCCCTTGTTTTCAAAGCGTTATATGGACATGAAGCTTCATTTGCATACAGGTCTGTTTTGGGTCCACGCACCCGAACAAGTATTTTTAATATTTGCTTCTTTATATATATATATATATATATATATATATATATATATATGCGCAATGACCTACGAGATCCAGCAGATGGCACCGTGGGAGTTTGATTTATTACCTTCACTCGCAACAAGTTAATGAAGATAATAAATTTCATTCAGTCCATCGGTCAGCAGGTTAGTTTGTTCGCTTGTCAGTTAGTTATTTCAGTTAATCTGACAGTCATTTAGTAAATTAGTCAGACAGTTTTTTGGTTTTTGTTCTGATTAAAATTGCGGGATATGTGTTTTAAGCAGCAAAATCCATCAATTTTTAGCCATCTTGGGGGGAGGCGGCCATTTTGTCACTTCTGTTGACTCAAAATGACATCAGAGTTTCTCTGGTAAGGAGCAATCACAGCTCATCTGTTTTTTGAAGCTGAGCCATGATTGGTCGTTGGGTGTGCCCTGAGCAACAGCAATGTCGTTTTCAGTCGGCAGAAGTGACAAAATGGCCGCCCCCTGAGATGGCTAAAGACAGCCGGATTTTGCTGATTAAATCATATTCCATTCAGCCAATTTGTTAATTAGTGAGTTACTAGATCTTTCACGTTTTAATTTATAATTGTTAAAATAAGTGAAACGTACAACAAAAAGCTTTGTTGGTCATGAGACGTACATTCTTGCAAAAAAAATCCAAAGAAACAGCAGAATAGAGAGTTAAAGATTTGATGTTTGAACTCTCTAATTTGACATTTGATAAGCAGCTGTGCTTACGTGTTTGTTTCCGTGAACGTCTCATTCAGTCGCAAAAATCAAGACCTGCATGATCAAAATGAAAATCCTCCACATTCCCGATTCAGAGGCTCGCCCGATACGAGCCAGCTCTCCAAATTAACGGTCAGGTTTCAAAGTAAACACACTTTGCCCCCACGCTTCGTTTAGCTGCTACGCCCTAATTGGCCCCGGGGGGGGCGGGGGGGGGAGTCGGGCACGGAGGGTCGGAGGCAGATGGGATGCCACCAGCCCAAATTTCCATACGCAATGTACACTTAATGAAAAGAACGCCAGCAAAAAGAAGATTCTGGTCGCTCCGATGAGCTAATAGCGGCGCTAATAGCCGGTCTAAGAGCCTGCTGGGACTTCAAGCCTCCAAGCAAATGAATATTTAATATCATAAAGGTATTAATTAGAATCCAAATAACACATTTTAGCTTGAAATATTTCCAAGCAGCAGTTCCACATGTATCATCATTATTCTCGTTTCTTGTTCACCGTAATGTAATTTTATGCCACTATGTAGCTGTAGTGCTGTTGTGTGTTGCCACACAAGCACTTCACTTAAGCCCCAACTCCCCAAATCCATCCAGATCAAATGCGGAGACTTCACATTCCCAAATATTTGCGCTCACTCAATGAGGAGGAGCAGCCGAGAAGAACGTCGTCATGGAAGAAAACAGCCAGACGACAATGCTTCCCTTTTATCACGTTGCCAACCTCTGTTTGCCCTTTGTGTGTACGCTGATAAAAAAAAAAAAGTAGAGAGCGACTTTACACACCTGATAAACCTCGGCATTTAGACAGCGTGTGACGTGTAAACACACCGTGTGACATACCATGTCTAATGGATACACCCTGGGACCTGTACGTGATGTGACGTGTGCACACGTCATGTGACCTAAATAAATCATGTGATGGACGTATACAATGTGATCTGTGTCTAGAGCAGGGGGTGAGCAAACTTTTTGATTGGCGGGCGACAATGGGTTCTAAAATTTGACAGAGGCGCCGGCCCAAGAGCAGATGGATGGAATGTTTTGGTCACCTCACCTCATCGGATAAAAATTTTTTTTTTAAATGAAAGTGAACAAAAGCATGACAACAATATATGTCTTTGTAAAACCACAGTATTTGGAAAATAAAACGTTAACAAGCTTTATTCATTTAATTTTTTTTCAAGTTTAGCGGGCCGGATTAAAGCGTTTAACGGGCCGCATGTGGCCCCCGGGCCGTAGTTTGCCCACGCCGGGTACAGATCATGGTATTTGATGTGGCGTGTGCATTGATCATGTGCAATGTGACCTGTGATCGGCCGTGCCCCTCTTCCTCTTCATGTCTTTCTCGCCGATCATCTCTTTGCCTTCCCTTGTCTTGTCCAATCTGCGTCTCGTCTCATTAACTCCGCTTGTATTCCTCTCTGCGCCTTCATTGATTTTGCCGTAAAATCTTTTGTTCAACTGGCATTTTAAGTGCCTCCAGCCTCTGGAAACTGTGTTTTCCAAACTGTTTCCCAGTAGCTCGACCGCTGTCATCTTCAATATCTCAGCATGAAAAATGTGAGGTGTTGGTCGAAGGGGAGGAAACGTCAGCACCCAGTCAACTGTCACTCGAACCCGTAAAAAAAAGCTGTTAAAAAAAAAAAAAAAAGGAAAACACAGCAAAGACATTGCCAGGTTTTGTGATTTTTGTTTTCCATCCGACACTGATGGATGGGTTATGCCTGCGTCTGGACAGTGCAGACCTTTATAAAATCCGCTGGATTTACCTGCAGGAAATAGCACTGAAAGCACAACATTGCTTGACCCGCCAAATAGCCGATACATCCGAAGGCAGTAACCATACACGACAACTCATAAAAGGCCGACATGTTTTCAAGTGGAATTTGACTTTTCAATGTTTGCATCACGATATTCTTGGCCCTCACATCCGTTCGATCCGCTTCTCCTCACGAGGGTGGTCGTAGACAAAAATCCGCCAAGTAGTGGTCGTATATGTTTTACATGTTTTAACGATTTGCACAGAATGCCAATACAAAATATGCATGTGATTCATTTGGCACGGGAATATTCATCGACCAGAGATGGACCGCTGCCGAAATGTAGTCGTTGATGTTTTTTGGACCGCGGCCATCACGAAATGTAATGGTTGATGGGGGTGGTATGCCTTATGCTGAAACAATATTGTCAACTCGGGGCGTGGGCGTTGGGGGGGATTCTGTCATGCGCAGAAACGTAGTTGGCAACGGGGTGCGCCCAGATCGGCATTTTCATGTCTGCATTTTCCCGGAATTCCCGGTGGCCACCACATTCTTAAAGAGAGGGGTTTCCTTCTGAAATTGTCCCCACTGTGATGTCACAATTATGTCAATTACAGTATATAACCCCGCCCCAAATTTAGTGTCTACACCACAGACTTGATCAGCTAAGATGGACAATGTCAAAGCTGAAAGGTCAAGAGGGCTACACAGATTAGCACAGATTAGCATTCTGCTTCCACTTGTAGATATCCAGCCGATTTGTCATTCAAATGAAAGCCAAACTTGCCACTGGCCCAGTCGTACGCTCACTTACAAGACAGAGTCGCCCCTAAAATGATCCAATTTTCCTCATAGCAAGTAATTATGCTGCGAAACAGTGTCGTCTGTCATTCTTGACCCTTGGGCCACGTGTGCCACCGACTTGTTATTAAGGCCACATTTTGAAAAAAATTAAGACAGTATGTCTCCGCTTGAAGAAATAAAAACGTCATTAAGTCAGTCTTGAAAATAACTGCATGCGATGTAAAGCGTAGTGTAATGGTGCCCTCAGTTTGGAGTCGAAAATCCCTGAAAAGAGTTTTGACATTTCCAGTCTGAATTGCTTTTTTTTTTTCTCCTATTATGCGAAAGTACCATGCAGTCTTTTCGCTGATAATGACCCAACAGACTGAAGGCAGAGAAGAGGCAAAGTCCCGAGCTTCCAATTCACGCCGCCGGGAAAAACTCTCCCACTCGCTGTCAGTGAGAACACAAGAAAGACATCCAAAGAGCGAGAGAGAGAAAGAGAGAGAGAGGATCTTCTTGTCAGCACTCTCATATGTTACTGGAGGCTCCGTGTAGACGGAGAACTCGCTTGGAGTGAGTGTGCAGTCACAGCATGTTCGGCTCTAATATCATCTCCAAGGAGAGCAGGTTGGCAATTAGCTCGCTGCTAAATGATTAATAACTACAGTACGCGTGTGTACCGCAAGGGGGAATCTTGCAGGTTCCAGCAAGGTGGATTACAATACCATACATTACATATTCTTTTTGAACGAATATGCGCTATACATAGTAGATGTTTTTGTGTGTGTTCACTGAGTATGTGTATTAAAGCTGATCACGTGGGCTCATTCAATGGTAACTTTTATCTGTATATGCTACACTTGAACACTTCATTGTAAGACTATAATTCCTTTTTTTTTTCTTCCCTTTTCAAGCAAGGTGTATACATCCCAGAATGTGATAGGATATAAAATATATGTAAAACTCATGAAATATCCATGCGTTTCTGTTTAATTTTAATTATTTAAACCTTGCTAACAATGTATATCTGGTACGTGAGAAGATAAGAACTAAAATGATTCTGGGCAAGGACTAAGAAAGAGAAAATGAAATGGTTTTACTGTGACATCTGCTGGAAACATTGTAAAACTACATGAAATATTTTATTTATTTTTTTTTTTTACTTTACCGTCAACCAATCATTGTTGTCGTTCGTCATCAAAAGTAAGGTTACTTGCATGGTATGCTCAACTTTTTACTCATTGTTTTTGGTTTTGTTTTTACATCTATGGGTGTGTCAAACGATCGACAAAGTGGCCGCTGTGCAATTGGGGTTTATATCCCAAATGTTATAGAATTCTATAGCTATAGATAAAACGTTTCTGTCCGTTTATCCAATAAAATACACTAGAATAATAAGTGCTCCGCGCACGAAATACTTTCCACCCAAAGTTACCTATTCATGAATAAAACTAGTGAAGCGAGATTTTGCCAATCACGTGTTGCCGTTTTTTGGCATTGACCAATCAGAAGGGGGGTTGCTGTTAGGTCATAGAAAAACGTCAAATAGTGGCATGGTTGATATATATAAGTACTGGATGCAGGCAATACGCATAAACATTTGAAACCCTGCGTTGACACGCGTTGTGAGATCTACATTCATATGACGGTCACTCATCCCAGCATGGCCGCTCCGTTTACCAAATCGCACGGCATGAGAGGACACAAGATACGCTGATGAAATTTGCCGACATTATCGGATTATATCGTAACAATTGTGTATGTCGGAGCCCAACGCGGCGCACGTATAATTTTATGAGCAGGAGATAATTTAGCTCGCCATGTTTCGCCAGACGAAGACGGTGCTCGAGAAACTTCGACTTGTCCGGTATGTCAGCTAGCATTGGCTACCTAAATAGCATCATCATCTCATAATGTGTCCAAATGCACAGTGACAGGGACACTATTTTAGTTTAGCGGCACCGTGACCTACGTTTTAAAGCAAGATTGCTATTTTGTTACACAATTGAAGTGAATATTTGAGGGCATTTTGGTGAAACCAGTCATATGTTATATTGGGAATCTGATGTTGATTTCAGACTGTCATTGAAGGCAACATTAGCTTGATATAGAATCTTAATTAGTCGTAAACATTTAAGGACACGAGAACAATTCCTTATATGCTTGGAGGAGAAAATTAAAATTTCACGTTGTCCCTAAAGTTGATTGATTGGTTGTCAATTGATTTAAAGGATACTTGATCCCATGGAAGTGAAAACTCTGAAAGCAGAACCAGGCTTAATAAAGAAGGGGGCACGTTTCTACAACTATTATTTCTAACGAGGTTCATCCTATATTAGGGCATATTTGAATCGATTTGTAATATGAATACTTTTAGTTTGAAAATGTACTGTTGGTGATCTGAACTTTTCCACTTAACAGTTCAAAGGGCCCGCATCTCTCATGGAGACAGAGGAGCACTGCAGCAGCAGAAAAGAAGGCGCTTCAATACACAGCAGGGCAACAAATCCATGGATTTACAGTTAAAGAGGTATAATGGGTCTTTTTTTGTTATAATCACTCAGTCGTGGAGGAGCAAAACTGTCATTTCACACAATGATGATGATGAATAGAGATTAATTTAGTGATCCACATGACATATTGTGTTACTGTTAATACACACAGCAATTAATTGTCATTGTCTTTTTCTTGCAGGTTGTGGCGGTCCCTGACTTGTTCCTCACCGCAATCAAGTTGACTCACGACACAACAGGAGCTCAGTATTTGCATGCGGCCAGGGATGATCCCAACAATCTCTTCAGGTTGAGGAAAAAAAAAAAAAGGAAAAGCACTGAATGTGCTCAACTTTGTCTTGCTCCGCTAACACGCCTCACTGCTCTTTCTGCATTTCAGCGTGCAGTTCCGGACCACTCCCATGGACAGCACGGGGGTGCCTCATATACTGGAGCACACGGTGCTATGCGGTTCCCAAAAGTATCCGTGCAGAGATCCTTTCTTCAAAATGCTCAACAGGTCGCTGTCCACTTTCATGAACGCCTTCACAGGTACATATTGAAGCCCGATAATTGATTTGATAGTTTTTTAATAAACGCAACATTTAAAGTGACTGTGTTGTCTCCTTGCCAACAGCCAGCGACTACACCATGTATCCATTCTCCACACAGAACGCAAAAGACTTTCAGAATCTTCTATCTGTCTACCTGGACGCCGTCTTCTTCCCATGTTTACGTGAACAGGATTTCTGGTGAGTGTTTGAAACTTTCTGGTTGTATCCTGTCCTGTGTTGTCACATGCAAGAACTTTTCAGGCAGGAGGGCTGGAGGCTGGAGAACGACGACCCCACCGACGCTAACTCGCCTCTGGTTTTCAAAGGCGTGGTCTTCAACGAGATGAAAGGAGCTTTTGTGAGTCCAAATCCTGTTCCTTACCTGAAATAAAGATGACGCTTGACGGTTCATTTTTTGTTTCCTGGCAGTCGGACAACGAGCGCCTGTACGCTCAATACCTCCAGAACAAACTTTATCCCGACCACACGTACTCGGTGGTGTCCGGTGGCGAGCCGCTGGCCATCCCTGACCTCAGCTGGGAGCAGCTCAAGCGATTCCACGCCACACACTATCACCCCAGCAACGGCAGGTAACGCACACATCGTCGTTGGGGGCCAAGTTCGTTGCTTCTGAGCGCGGCCAAGACTCAAACGTTTTGCGGAAACTCTTACTGTGCTTTTTTCACAAAACTGCGTTAAAATTGGAATAGAAGTTCGCAAATTAGCAGGTTAACTTCCGCACGCCATTCCAAATGAGTGCCTTATACACGAGGCGTCCTCAAACTTCCATCCTGGACTCTCCCGCTTCCGCCTGCGTTGCTCAGGTTCTTCACGTATGGAGACCTTCCTCTGGAGCAACACCTGAAGCAGATTGAGGAGGAGGCGCTGTCCAAGTTTCAACGCATCCTCCCCGACACGCACGTCCCGTCTCAGCCGCACTGGACCAGCCCCGTCAGCTCTCAAAATCGCCGCCATGATGCCGAATGTAAACGATTATGTTTAATGCATTCATTGCGATTTTCAGAGAGAAGAGCACGTGACCTGCAGTCCCGACGCCATGGCGCCTGACGCCGCGCGACAGAACACGTTGTGTGTCAGCTACCTGCTGGGAGAGTAAGACGACAATCATTTTGAGTCATTAACAAACAAAACACACGAAAAGATGCTTTTATTTGCTATCATATTGTGGAACTGATTACATTTTTTTTTTTTGCAAAACGTGTACCCCCTTTTCTTTTTTTTTTTTTGATTTGAGCATAATTTACTCTTTGAAATGTTTTGTGTTGGTTGCGTTAAATTCCAAAGCATGTGAATCTCAGCCCAAAGTTTCCCTCCGCAGCATCACCGACACGTTTGAAGCCTTCACCCTCAGCCTGCTGTCTTCTCTGATGACCTCCGGTCCTAACTCTCCCTTCTACAAAGCACTCATCGAGCCCAAAATTGGAACGGACTTCTCCTCGGTGGTCGGGTGAGACGAGCAAGAGGAGGAGAAAATCGAGACTACGAGATGAAGATCCAGCGTGGCAAGCGCGATGTTGTTTTATGTTCCGCAGATACGACGGCAGCACCAAGGAGGCGTCGTTCAGCATCGGCCTGCAGGGGATGGCCGAGGACGATGCGGAGAAAGTCAAAAATATCATTCACCAAACCATCCATGACATCATCGAGTAAGTCGGAACAGGGATGCTTCAATGCTCCGCCCTTTTTTCAGCAAGAAAACATCGACACACTTGATTTGCTTTAGTGGGCTACAAAAAAAAAAAAATCAGATGATGGGCTTGATCTTGGCCTCTAGATTGACTCATGCCGGTGCGAGTGAAGTCTTTTACTGCCCTTAACGTGTTTTATCAACAACTTTGTGCTGGTCTTCAGGTCTGGCTTCGAGGACGAGAGGATCGAGGCGCTCCTGCACAAGATCGAGATCCAGATGAAACACCAGTCCACCAACTTTGGCCTCTCCTTGGCCTCGGTGAGCACACACGCTGACGCACGTTTTTCAGGAGGCGGCTGAGTTTGTTTTTATTGACCCGCGCCGTCTTGTATAGTACATCGCATCTTCGTGGAACCACGACGGCGACCCGGTGGAACTTTTGCAGATCGGCGACAGCGTCCTCAAGTTCAGACGAGCCCTGCAGGAGAACCCGCGTTTGCTTCAGGACAAAGTCCAACACTATTTTAAGGTTTGTCTTGAATTAAAAATTAATATTTAATTGTGATTACCTATATTTATCTTTTTTTTTTTCTCCTCGCTTGCAATGTTAGATCATGAGCAGATTTTAATTCCAGAATGTAAATTAATCTTATTGCATTTGTTTGTGGCATGCAGGAGAACACCCACAGACTCACCCTCTCCATGAGTCCCGACGACTCCTACCTGGACAAGCAGGCCTCGGCCGAGGAGCGTAAACTCCAGGAGAAGATCGGCGCTCTGTCCGTTAGCGACAAGAAGGACATTTATGAGAACGGTGATGACAAGTACTCACAAATGGGATTTGTTAAATCACCCTTATTTGATTTCCAGATGCCACCACTTGCACATTTTTTTTCCCAGTTACCAGCCATCGCTTGGTCATTTTTGGTTGTTTTTTTTTTCCCTTTGTATTGCAAATCAAAATCTAGGTTTGTGTGAGCTTCAAATGCGTCACCGCTCGAGTGAAGTGACCTTGTCGTCATGTCACCGTGTCTTCTTTGTTCAGGTCTCCTGCTGCTGGACGCTCAAAGCAAAACACAGGACGCTTCGTGCCTGCCCGCCCTCAAAGTGTCCGACATTGCGCCCACCGTACCTGTCACTCCCGTTCACATGACCAAAGCAGGTACCGCACCACGTTTAAGGTGTTGTTTTATTTCACTAGTTAATGCTTGCATTGTTTTTTTTTCTGCTGATGCACAGGCGGTGTTCCGCTTCAGCTGTGCGAGCAGCCCACCAACGGCTTGGTGTACTTCCGGGCCATGTGCAGCCTCAACACGTTGCCCGAAGACCTGAAGCTTTACGTGCCGCTCTTCTGCAGCGTCATCACCAGGTCCGTCCACTTCACACCCACTGATAGTCAGTCTTAGGCAGGCTGGGCCATTGATTGATTGTATGGACTGGAGTAATTTTAGTTTATATCGGGACAATATGTATTTTTGAAAATAAAATTAAGGTTAAAAAAAAATAAGATTTTTAAAAAATCCTCAATTTTTGGTTTTTTTTGGGGGGGAGAAAACTATAAAAGAAAAATGTTTTTAAATTTAAAACGGGATTTTTCTTTTAAAAAATGTTTTGAAAAGTCAAATAAGTATTAAATTTTTTTTTTTCATAATTGGAATCTGGAAAAAAAACACTTTTAAGGCCACTCATTATTTAGCCCTTCAACGACATAGTTTTTAATTTATTTATTTTTGTGTGTGTGTTTAGATTGGGCAGCGGCTCTCTAGACTACCGTCAGCAGGCCCAGCAAATGGAGCTTCGGACTGGCGACATGTCCGTGTCCCCTCAAGTCATCCCTGACTGCAACC
The DNA here is from genome assembly GCF_059441095.1 of Idiotropiscis lumnitzeri. Classification (NCBI taxonomy): domain Eukaryota; kingdom Metazoa; phylum Chordata; class Actinopteri; order Syngnathiformes; family Syngnathidae; genus Idiotropiscis; species Idiotropiscis lumnitzeri. The sequence continues at coordinate 16,800,507 of NC_142402.1, forward strand.
ACATGGACATGTTTGAGCAGGTTCGCTTCACTTGGCCGCCTTGACCCGAAATAACGCAACAAACGTGATGTTGTGGCCTCGTCCCCTTCTGCCAGGGTGTCTTCCTCTCCTCCTCCTGCTTGGAAAGGAACCTCCCCAACATGTTCCAGCTGTGGGCGGACATTTTCAACAGTCCCCGCTTTGACGACCAGGAGCGTTTGAGGGTACTGGTGATGATGTCGGCGCAGGAGCTGGCCAACGGAATCTCCTACTCCGGCCACGTCTATGCCATGACGCGAGCCGGACACCTCCTGACGCCGGCCGGAGAACTCCTCGAAACATTTGATGGGATGGACCAGGTAGCAGAATTGGAAGAATCATCCCTGATTGTTTCTGCTCTTTATTTCTCTGCCTTGTAAGGTTGCGAATGGAAGAAAATGTGTTGCCGTTGTCGTCCACAGGTGAAGTTCATGAAGAGGATAGCCGAGATGTCGGACCTGACCCCGGTCCTGCGCATGCTGCCCAGGATCAAGAAGCACCTCCTCAACCCAAACAACATGAGGTAGCTCTCACCTTCCGACATTCACACTGCTGGGGACCGGGGAAAAAAAACTAAAAACATTTTGCACGTTTCTTCAGGTGTGCCATCAACGCCACGCCTCAGCGGGCGTCCGAGTCGGTGGCCCACCTGGAGAGCTTCATGAAGGATGTGGCCGGCAATGGAAAACACTTCAAAGCCGTGCGACCAAATGTCATCCAGGTAAGAGTGCGACGGAGCACTCACTGGGTATAAAGAACTTCACGTCACGTTGATGCGCTGTGACCTTTCTCCACTAGAGGCCGCTAGACGTCCACAATGTCGGTGGAGCGAGCAGAACACTTGTGGCTGTAAGTCTTCGTTTTCATCTTTGCTTGAAGTGACTTCATCACATTCATTCCTCCTTTCAGACTTCTTTTAAGGTGTTTTGGTTGATGTTTGTCTTGACCAAGATCCTCAAATGTAGCACTTAACTTTCTGTTCCAAATCCTTACATGGCCTCACTTTCTTTTTCAAGGATCCGAATTTCCAGCCTTGTCACATGAAGACTTTCTTCCAGCTGCCGTTTCCCGTCAACTTTGTCAGCGAGTCTGTTCGCACTGTCCCCTTCAGCCACCAAGACTTTGCCAGGTTTTGTATTTTTTATTTTACTATGGTGACAAAATGATTGGAACATGTGTGGTCAATGACTTTTATGCAACTTCCTTTTTCTGTCGTCAGTCTTTGCGTGTTGGGAAGGATGATGACGGCCAAGTTTCTCCACGGGGAGATCCGAGAGAAGGGCGGGGCCTACGGTGGTGGAGCCAAAATGGGTGGAGGTGGCCTGTTCTCGTTTTATTCTTACAGGTGACAAGATGCTTCTTTCAATTACAGTCAAGTTTACTTTGTCAATTTAAATGCTTGAGAATAGTTGGAATGGAAAGGCTAATAAATAAATAAAATAATAGATTGAGAAAAATGCTAAAAAGATTTGATGACCATTTAAAAAGTGTTGTCAAATATTACAAGATAAAACTACAACAGCACTGTATTAACAGTATTTTTAATGTTGAAAAAATCTGACAAAAGATACCGAAATATTACTTTGTAAATTTGAAAATATTAGAAAAATATGATGCTGTAATAGAACGATAAAAAAATTGTATCAAATATAAAAAACATAGCCCAAATTAGTACTTGAAAATATTATGCAAAAATATTACAACACACACATGCTCAAAGTAGGAACAATATACAAGAATTTGGAGAAAAAAATAAGTATAACTCTAAGTAGTACTAAATATTATATGAAAAGTACAAATCAATTTTTTTTACTGTTCCAGACAAAACAATGCAAGAATATGATAGAAAGAATACAAAAACAGACAGAGCAATACAGAAATATTACACCACGAATATTCATTAAAAAAATATTAGAAACCAATAAAACGTACTAAGCAAAATAAAATAAAAATATTAGCCAAAATAACTTTACAATGAATGAATGAAACAGTCAAATAACATTTCAAGATAATGCTTAAAGATTATACAAAAATTAAATAATATCAACATTTTAGGCAAGAAAACTAATATTACAAAACAAAATACAAACATATTCGCCATAATGGACCCCAAAATCTTCATTCAATAAAATTTACAAAGTGTATCTAAGCATTTGCGTGATGCAGCTTGCTTGAATTTTCCTTCTCCGCATGTGCGTCAAAGGGATCCAAACTCGGTCCAAACGCTGTCCGCGTTCAGCAAAGGTGTCGACTGGGCCAAGTCGGGCAAGTTCAGCGAGCAGGACATCGACGAAGCCAAGCTGTCCGTTTTCTCTGCCGTCGACTCACCTGTGGCGCCCTCGAGCAAAGGTAACGAACGCCACAGATGACGGCCCGTTTCGACACATCTGGTGTCGCGGCAAAGCGCACTGCCTCTTGACACAGTGCTCTCAATTTTTTTGTCGTTGATGCAGGAATGTCGGTATTCCTGAGCGGAATCACCGACGAAATGAAGCAGCGGCACCGCGAGCGACTCTTTGACGTCACCCGCGAAAACCTGCTGGACGTGGCTGAGAGGTTTGAGCTCATTACGTTACTACTTTCTTGTCAAACTTTACCATTAATGCTTTCCAGCCTCCCAAAATAAACAACTAAACTGTCTCTGTATTATATTTTATTTAAAAGATAAAAAAAAAAAAAACATGATAAAATACAAATAATTTTACAGAAATGTTTCTGCTTCTTTGGATATTGTGCCACTCCTACTGTTGTGCACTTCTCGGCCACCTGGGGGCAGTGTCATACCAAATGCACAGAGACGGTCATGTAGTGCTGTCATATTAAAAATATATTTTCGCTGAGAATAAAGAATGTATCCCTTTGAGATTTATTGTAACACAAATTTACCTTTTTGTGCTTAAAATACAACTACACATGGACTTCAAATGAAGTTCAGGCCACTGTAACCTTCTGTACAGTTCCACCATTGAATGACCACTCTTTGCGAATCACCACAGTAAGTCATCGCGACAATAATTTAACCGATTATGACAAGCTGCCTGTTTGTGTTTGGTGCAGGTACCTGAGCGTCGGCAACAAGACATGCGGCGTTTCCATCCTGGGCCCAGAGAACGACGCCATCAAGAAAGATCCATCGTGGGTGGTAAAATGAACCACAATTGACGTGTTTGCCAAAACATTTTGTACATATTTGTGCAACAAGACAAATAAATGATCATGTTGCCAAAGGAAAGCAGTCCACAACACAAACTATCTTTGTGACCAAGGTGACATGTTTCTGAAAAGCGACACGTGGCTCGGCGTCAGCTTACCGTCACCCCGGGTGGCCCAACCGTTTTTTTTTTTTGGAGTGACAACACTTTACTGGTGTTTTGTTTCTCCTGGCTGTGGTTGCCCCAAATACCTCTGGAGATGGAGAACAAGGTTAAGAATTTCCCTGTCGCGTTCCTAATTTGCTAATGTGAAATTATTTGATTGTTAGTCATATCAAATTTGCCCGCCCTTTTTTCTTACCTTCTGCTATTCGAGCAAATGACCAACAAAACAGCGATCTGGTGTTAGGTGGTACTTTTGCGAGCAAATGCACCTCGTGTTTGTCTTGGAGCATCTTTGTACAACAGAAGACCTTGTGAACGTTGTGAATTGGCTCTTCAATTTTAATTTGTCTTAAGCTGCAGGAACCCTGGACTAAAATTCAGGCTCACCTTACAAAAGTCACATGACCAAACCCAGACAACAAGCGTGCTGTGATGTTCACTTTGTGAGCTTGTCGGCATGACGTTGGTAAACGAAAGTTGAGACCAACTCTTTTGAAGCTCTGCCATCAATTTCTATACACTCTTCATATAGACGCACAGTATGGAGTCATGTGCACAAAATTGTTTGGATGGCCACGAGAAATGAAACGTGACAACGACAAACTTAATTGGGACACGAGGAATGAAACGTGACAAAAAATCTGGAGTTTCTACCAAGGGATTGAGGAAAAGTGACACACTCTGGTGTTCTGACAATCTTATTGGGACGCACAAGAAGGAAGGGAAGTGATAAAAATGTAAAAGAAGAGAATTAAGTTGAGGAAGCTCAGCGATATAAATGTCACAATTTTGTACATTTCAATGTACAAAATCGTCCCTCTGTGTCCTAAAAGTAAAGCTGGCTTTAAAATGAACCTGACACGAGTGACGCCATCTCCAGACTCGGCTTCCTCAATGAAAGGCGTATCGTTGGAATTGATTAGGTCTTCAAAGTATTCTCCCCAACGTTCCGAGTCAAGGGCAGCAGCACTTCGTCTCCACTATAAACAGTTTTAATGGTGCACTCCTGAAACACTGGATGGTGGGGGAATATTAAAGTCCCCTCCCCTCCCCGAAAAAATCTGAGTTGTTTCTCAGAGGCTGCGTAGCAAGGCATGTTGGTTTTATGAGAGGATGGCAGGAACCCACGCGTCTCCGTCCAGGTGGTCTACGCTAGCCGAGCGCTTGCGGGAGGCTCGCCGCGCGTCCTTGAACGCGGCGTCACTCAGTCTGGAAATAGCCTGAAGACATGACGGCATCTTCTCGTTAAACTTGTTGTCCTGCAAGATCACTTTCCTTGTCTTCATAACATCACAATTTAAAGGTGCAAGTTCAGCTTTGTGTTTTTAAACATAACAGAGCGGCTTGACTGTGAACATTAGCTCGAATTTTAAAATTCTTATGTTAGATTTAGTGTCAAAGTTTTTCGATTTAAATTTAACCTCCAATGTTAGCGTCTGAGGTTTTCTCTGATGATTAGAATCTAAACATAAATTTGAATGTTAGCTTCCAAAGTTTTTTTCAGTGTTAAATGTTGACTTCAAAAGTTAGCTACACAGATGCTTCTAGTTAGTGCTCAGAACAACAACATTAGCTTCTCACATTAACTCCAGTGTTAGTTTCAAGATGTTAGCTTCCAAATTAGTTTGTTGGCAGGCACCGTGATAGATATGTCATTGACATGTTAGTATGACATTGGCATTGTTTTATTAATGTGTTATTACTATGTTATTAATGCCTTATGTTTTTGCCACATTTTGGACATAGATCATAGCAGACAAAGTCTGTCGTGAGGGCGTACCTCCAACTTTTGGGCCTTTTGGTGGCTGAGGGCCTCCAGTGGGATGCTGAGGTCGTTGGCCTCGGAGAGCGAGCGCAGGTCAAAATAATACTTGACGTAAACACTTGAGGGCACGTTGATGTTGAACTGCACAAGTTCCAGAAAGTGTCGCTCCAGATCGTTCCTGTCGGACAAGACGGGCATCGCGTCACAGGGATTTCTATATGGTGAACGTTGGAATTCGCAACAAAGTCTGGATAACAGTAAGAAAGTAAAACGGGATTTGGCAACTGTGATAAGCTAGTATTTTTTATATTACTCATGGCCTTTTTGGACATGCGGACATATGTCGAAATTGGTGTAATGCATCATCTATTTTCTCGTGACCACTGCTCGCTACTTTCCGTATTGTGAGATCCTGTATACTCAGTTAATTGTGAACGCAGGCTGCCGATGACAACGTACATGTCAGCCACGCTCATGTCTTTGAGGATGTGACAGTAGTCCACATTCCACACGGCCTGGTCGTCCCACACTTTGGAGGCCAGCAGGACGGCACCCAGCACCATCCGTCTCCACGTCGTGGGACTCATGGAGACCTCCGCGTACGTCAGAAGCCTCTCCAGGTACACCTGACTCGCAAAACACAGGAATTGTATTAACAGTGCGTGATGATGCCATTTGGTGTGGTATGCTGTGATAGGGTACGTTTGGTTACATTGTGTGTTGCGTTACCTTTTGTTCAGTTCCGATTTACCTAAAATTGCGTTACAATGTGTGGTGATGTTTCGGTGCCTATTCTTTTTGGTGTGTGTTTGGAAATTCGTCTTTGTGTTGCAAGTACATTATTTTGTGTTTCACCATTTTGGATTGCGGTACATTACAAAGTATAATTTTACTGGATGTAACGTTGCTAAATATTGCCAAATGTCGTTCTTTTTAAATGTTACATTGTGGTACGTCAACGTTTGAACAGTTACATTACATTCCAAAATGTTACATTGTGATATGTCACATTTTGGCATGTACTCCACTTTACGTTCTGAATGGTTATATTGCGATATGTTATTATTTTTAAACGGGAAACAAATCCAAATGTGAACAGTTAAAAGGTTCAGGTCGCCTTGGCTCCTCACCAGCATGACAATGGCGCACTCGGACCTGAGCTGCGCGGCGCAGAAGAGCGTGCGCACAAAGCGGTAAACCTGCCTCTGTTCCGGGTCCCGACAGTCAAAGTCGGCGTGCACCTGCCGCGACCTCTGCCGGCCAAAAGAAGAATTGAATCCCAATGTACAAAAAGACACAAAAACAAAAAACAAGGTGGACATCCCACCGAGAGAGGATGAAGCCTCTCGTCAAAAATGTCCAGAAGTGGCGTTTCGTTGTCGTCCCTGCAACCAATCGTTCGATCAATCAATGGCATCGAAGACAATATTAAACCTCTCACCTGTTTTTTATGTGGTAGTAAATCGCCAAGGCTGCACTGTGAAATCAAACAATATAGTTTGATCTTATTTTTCTGCTCCATTCCAACTTGAAAATATTCAGCTTTGATGAGTCGCATTTTTTTTTATTACCATTTGATGGTGTATTTGAGGTGAGGCCTGCTGACTGTGTTCTCATCAAGAAAGATGGTGGAGCACGAGCTGTACTTCCACCTGCTGGTCGGACCGCGCTAATGCACACGCGCTGTCGTTAGAGGGCCCGACTAAAGTGATTGAAAGATGCTGGAGATGATAGCGCGAACTCACGTAGCGGATGAAGTGGATCTTCTGGCTTTCTCGCACTGCAAAACACACACAAAAAAAAAAATAGTTACGTTACTTGAGCTGTTTCCTCAAGGGCCTCTCGACGAAGTTACATTGTGCTGCTTTTACATCATACTGCAATGATTCATTGCGTGAAGGGACAATCCAGAATGTTTGTGCTCTGTTACATTGCGTAATTTGTCATACATGCATGAGATGTTTGACGTAAAAAAAAAAAAAAAACTCACCGTCGTTCATGGATTTGCTGAGGAACATCGTGCCGCTTTGTGGATGATCTGCCGGGCTCAAAATCGTGTCCAACTCTGGTGACACACCATTGTGTTACAAAATACATTAAAAAAAAATTAAATCCCAATTGAATGGGAATGTGACATGTGTTGGGCTTTTTCTATAAATGTTATTCCCTTGGATTCCTTGAAGGATGCAGGAAAAGATTAATATAAAATTATAACGTGTATGGAAAATTGTTTCATTTCAATAAAGCAACATTTTACTGCTAATTATGTTTTCTTATATTTCATGTAGTATTTGCTTTTTATTTGACATCAATCATACATTACTTAAATGAAACTTCAATCTCATGTTTTATGATGATTAGTTAACCAAATATATAAAGTAAGATTGTTTATTTAATTTTTTGTTTACAATAGCTTGTTTAGCTCAAATGCAATTGTAAAATTCCTTTGGTATTGAAATATTAATCTCCTTTTTGAAAATGTTTGTTGTACTTAATCCTCGGAGGAAAATAAATAAACCAACACTTTGCGAATACAAGTAAATACATATCCTTATAGAACTATTTGGGGCGGGGGCTGTTAATGTGACGGATTTGCTTGAATGACTGCACACCTCCTACAGGAAGCTTGAATGAAGACGAAAGAGGAGACACTGGTGAATAATGCATGAAGAACACAACACCGTGCCTGCCTGCCTGCTCGTAAAGCAACAATTGTGTTCCAGCTTGTTCCATTTTTTGCAGATACAAAATGTAGACGACGAACAGCTGGCCCTTACAAGAAAACATTGTTAAATGAGAGCGATCACATGGTTGCCTTGTCGAACCCGAATTACCCGAGCGACTGATCTTGGAGCTGCCCGGCTTGACAGAACTGAAAATCCTCAGATTAACACGCCCCCCCCATACAAAAGTACGTTCAAAATTTGTTGACTGTATCGAGATATTCATTCAACTCGTTTCTTTAGCGAATTGACCTCGTTGACAAATGTTGCGTTCACGTTACCACCCAAGTTCTCGATTTCGCTGATGTGTTGCAGGTTATGCGTCTCCTCCTGCCGGAGGTTCGGTTCCGCTTCGACGCTGTCCTCATCCAGTCTGGAGTGGACTTTCGGGGTGGCCGGGACGCAGCAGGAGATCTTGCTGCCCATCCTGGACTCCTCTGGGCCGCCGCAAGCTCACAGCACCTCCTGCGCGTCCGCCGTCAGAGCAGAAACAGCCGACGACGTTGAGCGGCTAGGTATCTTTCAAATATTTCAACAATTCCATCAGAAACATAAAAATATGATTATTTCACAGAGAATAAACACCGTAGTCAAGTACTGTTATAAATATAAGTATCCCATCGCGTGGTTCAATTTGCAACAAAAAACAGCGACATCTCTCGGTGACTTGCTGAAAGTGCTCCTCTGCGCAATTTCAAGCAGCCAATCATATCGTAGGAGGGCGTGTCTCCCGACTTCTCCGCACATCTACTTCCGTGTACGGTTTTTCTTGACGTAACTAAACGCTTTCCGATTAATCTTTCCTGAACTGACAACAGCCTCCAAACGGGACTTTGAGGGAGTAAAACATCATTCATTGCGCCTTTGTGTCCGGATCAAATCGTCTCTGTGCACGTTGATGGTTCGCAAGATGGTTAGCTTAGCTTAGCATATAGAATATCTTTGCTTATTTTAGCTCGCTAGCGGTTGAAAAAGAGAAGCAACGAAGCATCGTCGAACAGAGCTCCAGTGCGGAAATGTGTGCAAGACCGACACGAAAGTACGAGGAGGAACTTTGTACTATAAAAGAAGAGAACGATCGACATCTTCAACTGCTGGGCGATGTTTGTGAGGAGCCACGTGTTGTGCTCCACACATCAGGTTGGCACACTTCTTACTTTCACTTTCGTACTAAATAACGACTGTACCGTGCGCATGTTATGTTTGGGTTTCAATGGAATCCTCGGTAATGACACTGGCGGAGCTCAAGGAGGGGATAGGGGCTTAATTTGAAATAATGTCCTGTTTGTTAACACAGGGATATAAATTAAAATATATTGTACATATGCAATTCATTGATTTATAGACAATTTAATCATCTAACTTTTTTGTTTTTCGATGGCCCTCTCCAAGTCTGATTCGAACTGATCACTCCGTGTGTGGCGGGCCAAAATCTAAAATTGGTGTAGAAAAAAATATGTAAAACTTAACATCAACTTGAGAAGTGACTTGACCCAATCAAATGTGTGTTTGTTTGTCTTGTGTCCTGCAGACGTCAATGAAAAATATCAACAAGCGCCAAAGTCACCTCACGTTAAAAATGACATCCGCAAGTCAACATGGACCGCTGCTCCTTTGAAAAGTGAATATGAGGATGAGCCTGAGGAGGACAGATGGGCGGAGCCTCCAAGCAGTCAACATGTGACAACAGAAGGTGATGCAGACCATTGTGGACCATCACAACAAGAGCTAGCTCCACTATCAGATAGTGACGACATTGTGTCACACTATCCTGGAACTCATGATGATGATGATGATGATGATGATGATCATGAAAAAGGTAATATTGTATGTGACACTGACAGCAAAAGCTGGAAATGTTCTCAGTGTGGGAAAAAATTTAGTTCAAAAGGGAATTTGAAAGTTCACACAAGAACACACAGTGAGGAAAGACCTTTTTGCTGCCCAGTTTGTGGTAAATGCTTCTCTCAAAAAAGATATTTAAGAAGCCACACAAGAATACACACTGGAGAGAAACCGTTTTCCTGCACAGTTTGTGGCAAATGTTTCTTTGAAAAGCGACTTTTAAAAAGCCACACAAGAACACACACTGGAGAGAAACCTTTTTCCTGCTCAGACTGTGGCAAAAGCTTCTCGCTTAAGCAAAATTTAAGACTCCACACAACAACACACAGTGGAGAAAAACCTTTTGCCTGCTCAATTTGTGGCCAACATTTTGCTCAAAAGTCAAGTTTAGTCAGCCATGCGAGAACACACACTGGAGAGAAACCTTTCGCCTGCGCCGTATGTGGCAAATGCTTCTTTGAAAAGTCCAATTTAACAAGCCACACAAGGACGCATGCTGGAGACAAACCCTTTGTCTGCTCAGATTGTGGCAAAAGCTTCTCGCAAAAATCCAATTTAATAAAGCACACAAGAACACACAGTGGTGAAAAACCTTTTTCTTGTTCAATTTGTGGCCAAAGATTCTCTCAAATAAATAATTTAACTGTACACACAAGAAAGCACACTGGAGAGAAACCTTATTCCTGCTTAGATTGTGGCAAAAGCTTTCTTCAGAATGGAGACTTAACAAAGCATGCAAGAACACACGCTGGACAAAAACCTTTTGCTTGCTCAGTTTGTGGCAAAAGCTTCTCCCAAAAATCCAATTTAAGAAGACACACTAAAACGCACACTGGAGAGAAACCTTTTGCCTGTTCAATTTGTGGCCAAAGCTTCTCTGAAAAGACAAGTTTAACGACGCACACACGAACACACACTGGAGAAAAACCATTCAGTTGCAGCGTGTGCAATAAAAGATTCTCTTTTAAGATGTGTATTAAGAGACACAAGTGTACGGGTAACAGCGATCATTGAAGCTTCACAAGAAAAAAACTGTGATGAACTGTAAAAGTGTAAATGACATCACGTGTAAATTGTCTTTGCCTGTACCACCATTTACAAACATTTAAAACAACATAAAATATGAATGTACGGAATGGAAAAGGAGAAAGTTGTCTTGTGAAATGTCAGGCCTTTCCACAGCTCCTCAATAAAACCACTTGTTTCACTTACTCAACTGGCCTTCGTCACATCGTCACAATCTCTTGGTTCAATTTGCAGAAAATATGGCGACATGTGTCGGTGACTTGACGAGAGTACTCAATACAGCTTCCGGAAAATTACTGGCGACCAATCATATTGCAGCGGGGTGTGGCCTGCTCGACTTCCGCCGCACATGTACTTCCGTGCAGTTTTTTCTTTAGGTAACCAAACGCCCTTAAGTTAAATTTTCCTTTCCGCTCTCGTGCTGAAGGAACCGAAGCATCGACGCACGACGTCCATCACAACTTTGAAGGACGACGACGTCGCTCATTTACTCTAAATGCGTCTCGGCGCGCGTTGATGCTCCGCTTTCCTGTTAGCTTAGCTTAGCTTCGTTTAGCTCAGTTCAATTCGCTAGCCGCTAACAAAGAGAGGCAAACGACACGACGTCACGCAGAAATCAAGTGCGGATTACTTGCCATTCTCGTCTGGAATTGTTTGCACAAACCGACACTGTAGTGAGAGCAGGAACTTCTTGCAATGAAAGAAGAGAAGGAGCAACGTCTTCAACTGCTGGGCGATGTTTGCGAGCAGTCACGTGTTGTGCTCCACACTGCAGGTTAGCAGACTTTTTGCTCTCATTTGCTTGATAAAGAACATTTCGAGCGTTCCAAATGTGCATGTTTGTATTTTAGTTAACATATTGTCCTGGTGAACTTGTGAGAGAGGAAACGGTTTTTGTCCATATTATTATTTTTTTGACAGATCTTTACGTCTATGTTTGCTAAACATTTGGCCATCTCTAATAAAATCAGTCCGAAAAATGTGTGTCACATCAAAACTATTATACTCCATCCGTACATACATTTAATCAGATTAAAAGTACTCGTGTTTTTTTTAGTTGATACATTTTATTAGCAGCAATTTTTAAGTCATCAAAACCATTCAAGAAAGGAACACCGCTCTAAGTCGTATTAACACATTGAACCTTCAAATGAAATGATCCCTTTGTTATGTAATATAAACCAGGGGTGTCACTTTTTTTAATCTTTGGATCCCATACCGATATTGCGGCCTGGAGTAATGTTTGATACCGATATCATCCGATGCGACATCAGCAGGTTTGATATTTTGTATGGATTGGTAGAAGAGACTTGATCAAGTTGTACTATTAAAATAAAGAAAATAAATAAATAAAATAAACAACGCTCACCAAATGTCGCCGCTTTGGAGTACTACACTGGTCGTGCCTACATTGAGCAAGCAAAACTTAAAAGATGATATCATTATGGTCACGGGCATATACCTTTGTTGTCATCTTGGTAGTTAGCCACAATTTTGACGCTCATTATAATTAATACAGAGCTCAGACTATGTGACTTTTTCTATCGTTCATGACAGTTGCTATGTCAGTTATGACATGCACTGCCAGCCTAGATAAAATGAATGTACTTTTTGATGTCTATATCAGTCATTGGCAGATGTTATCTCACCAAATCGTCTTGAACCAAAAACGACTGTAAACTGATTCAATAGCGCCACCTGCTGTTGTGTTGGAGTGCAAGTGTATTGGAATTTCTGTGTGGCTCTGCAAGGGTGTAAATTAGTGCCAGAAGTAGTTGTAGGATTGCTTTTTTGTACATGAAGGATTATTTTTGTACTCACGGGTTGTTCTGTTTTTGTGCTTGAAGAATATATTTTATATTTCAGATATTTTAAGTGTACTTGAAGGATATTTTTATGAAATTGAAGAAATGTTTGTTTGTATGTGCAAAACAAGAAGCCGGGTGTATTTGTTTGAAAGATCGATTTCTTATCTGCAAAACAAAATGCATTAATTTGTGAATGCTGTTTTTGTATTTGCAAAACACGCTGAGTTTGTTTTTGAATTGTTGGGTGTGAGTGAATCATGTTTTGTGTGTTTCTGAGGTTTTGGAATTGTTTCTACTCCATAACACTGAACAAGAATACTCTTTTGAGCCACTATAGTTATTTTCATCCGTCATCTGAGCTTTAAGGAGTTTCCACATAGCCCCTGTTGGGAAACACTGCTTTGGTGGACTTAATTGGAAGCAGTTTTTCGGGCCTAGATTTGATTGGTTGTGATGCTAATTAAAGTACATCCGTTTTTTTATTGCAGTTATCTTTCAATTCTTAAGAATATGGAACATTTAATTTGAAATTTAGCATGCTAAAATATATTGGAAAAATAAGTAAAAATTAAATAAAATAATGAGCCAAGTGCTATTTTATTTTTTTAACAACGGAAACATTCAATCAAGGAATCAGCAGCTTTTTTTTTTTTTTTGTGATGCTGCAGTTCGAATCAGGTTTTGACGAATCGCTCTGTGTGCGGTGGGCCCAAGTCAAGGTACTCCTGTACAAACAATAAAATGCAAGAGATGTGACTTGACCAAACCAAATGTGCTTGCTTTTTTTGTGTCCCTCAGATGTGAATGAAAACTATCTTCATCCTGAGCAACCAGAGTCACCTCACATTAAAAAAGAGGAGGAGGACGACGAACACCCTCGCATTAAAACGGAGGAAGACGAGCACCTTTACATTAAAGAGGAGGAGGAGGATGATGACGATATCTCCAATTTTCAATTGACCGTTGTCTCTTTGAAGAGTGAAGATGAAGGTGAGCGTGAGGGTGACAAAGGGGCGGAGCCTCCAAGCAGCGGCTCAAGTCAACACATAACAGAAGGTGATGCAGACCACTCTGGACCGTCACAAGCACTAAGTGATGACTTTACATTACACTCTTCTGAAACTGATGATGAAGATGAACACTTCAAGGGTGGTAGTGCGTGTCACACAAACAAAAAATGCTGCAAATGTTCTCAATGCGAGGAAAATAAATCTTTAAAAGTGCTCACAGGAAAACACTCTGAAGTTAAACTTTTGACCTGCCCAGTTTGTGGTAAATGCTTCTCTGAAAAGTCAAGTTTAACAAAACACAAGAGAACACACAGTGGAGAAAAACCATTTTCCTGCTCAGTTTGTGGTAAAGAATTCTCTCAAAAAGAAAATTTAAGCCAACACTCAAGAACACACACTGGAGAAAAACCATTCGCATGCTCAGTTTGTGGCAAAAGATTCTCTCAAAAAGTATCATTAAGAGCCCACACAAGCACACACACTGGGGAGAAACATTTTACTTGCTCACTTTGTGGTAAAGGTTTCTCACAAAAGTCGAGATTAGTAACGCACACCAGAACACACACTGGGGAGAAAAGCTTTTCCTGCTCAGTTTGTGATAAAAGTTTCGCTCAAAAGAATCATTTAATAGGGCACACAAGAACACACACTGGAGAGAAACCTTTTGCCTGCTCAGTTTGTGTCAAAAGCTTCTCAGACAAGTCCAATTTAATGAAGCACAAAAGAACACACACTGGAGAGAAACCTTTTGCCTGCTCGGATTGTGGCAAAAGTTTCTCTGACAAGTCAAGTTTAATAAGACACACAAGAACACACAGCGGGTCGAAAACATTTAGTTGCGGTGTGTGAGATAAAAAAAATTATCTCGTAAAGCAGGTGTTGCAGAAATTGTTGAAGCTTAAAGAAGGAGGAACCGACTCTAAGTTGAAAAACGACTGTGATTTGGTGTCAAATATGACTGAATTTCAATTTTTGCACTGACAAAAGAACTATGGTCTTGTAATTATGTCGATTTATTATTTTTTTCTCAAGTGTTTCAAATATAAGATGTAATATTTTTTGTTTGTGTAATATTTGTAAAGAAGATTATAAAGACAACCAAAAGGCATAACAATACATGTTTGAAAAGGCGTGAGAAGAAGCAGTGTTTAGTAATTCCTCAGCTGAATTCAAGCTTTCGGCCTTTCCGCTTCCGTGCCGGGATTTCCCCGATTGTTGGAATTATTTGATGATAGTATGCATTTTAGATGATGAAAACGCCTAATATCTTGATTAACGTAAAACCGTTGGCCGTGCTCACAGTTTTTCAAAAGTGATGAGCCTTGCCCACTCTTGCTTGTTAACGAATAATTCTTTGCTGTCTAATTTTCTGCCAATTAATGACTCTCACTTGTTTACAATGAACCCGTCCACTTGTGGAATGTTCCAAACAGATGTTTTTTAGGATTTCTTAACTTTTGTTTCAGGCATTAAATTTAAGATGAGAGAATATTCGCAACAAAAAAAATGTAACTTATCTTGTTTGTCACGTATGCAATTAAATATGGCTTGAAAAGGATTTGCAAATTGTTTTTGTTTTGTATGTCTCAACTTAATTAGTATTGGTTTTATATATATATATATATATATACACACAACCCCCCCCCACACACACACAAAGTGTCTTGAATAAGTTTTGAGCCTTTTTTCGTAGGGACCTCCCCTTCAAAGCATCCTCTCCAGCTGCAATGCACCTATTGCATCGCTCCAACAACTTCTGGAAGTCTTACGGTGTGAAAGTGTCCATGACCGTCATCTCTCCTCAATGGTCTCAAAAAGTGCCTCTGAGAGGTTCCTTGAGCTTGATGAACTGGAGGGAAGGTGAGAACTGTCTTGGTGTCTATTTTATTTATTTGTATAATTAATCATGATTGAGATCCATTTCAGCGTTAATAAAATGCAACAAATGGAAAACAGAAGGAAAGGTAAATACTTTATTCAACATTTGAGGAAAATGACAGAAGGATCCACTGCGTACGATATTCCTGGTCAACAGGATAATCTTTCAGATGCTTCAGACAATCAGTAGTGGCCAAAGTACTCATACGGAAGTACTTGAGTAGAAGTACGGACACGTGCTGACTCACTCCTGTCCTTAAGTCAAAGTAAAAAAATAAACTACAGACTAAAATAAAAAAGTAAATATTTTCTTTTGTAATTTTTTTTAATTTTCTTCATTGGCCGCATCCCTTCTCATATTTCCCCCTCAGGTGTCTTCTTTTGTGTCTTGTCAACGGCATCTTTTTGGCAAAGCTTTCGTCCCAAACTAAGCAAGCAAAAGCTTTGTCCCGTGTGTGTATTCTCTTGTGGACTGTTAAATTTGGCTTCTGAGCAAACCTTTTGCCACAAACTGAGCATACAAAAGGTTTCTCTCCAGTGTGTATTCTGGTGTGCCTTGCCAAACAGGACTTTGCAGCAAAGCTTTTGCCACAAATTGAGCAGGTGAACGGTTTCTCTCCTGTGTGTGTTTTGGTATGCCTTGTCAAACTTGTCTTGACAGTGAAGCTTTGACCACAAACTAAGCAGACAAACGCTTTCTCCCCAGTGTGTATTCTTGAGTGTTTTCTCAAAGTGCCTTTCTCCGAGAAACATTTACCACAAACGGAGCAGACAAAGCTTTTCTCTCCCGTGTGCGTCCTTGTGTGTTTGATCAAGGTCCCCTTTTCGATGAAGCTTTTACCGCATACTGAGCACACGAATGGTTTCTCCCCAGTGTGCGTCCTTGTGTGCCTGGTTAAACTGGCCTTGACGGAGAAGCTTTCGCCACAGAATGAGCAACCAAAAGGTTTCTCCCCAGTGTGCGTTCTTGTGTGTACTGTCAAAGTGCCTCGCTCAGTGAAGCTTTGGCCACAAATCAAGCAGGTGAAAGGTTTGTCACCAGAGTGTTTTCTCATGTGAATGTTCAAATTTCCTTTTGAACAAAATGTTTTCCCAC
The DNA here is from genome assembly GCF_059441095.1 of Idiotropiscis lumnitzeri. Lineage (NCBI taxonomy): Eukaryota > Metazoa > Chordata > Actinopteri > Syngnathiformes > Syngnathidae > Idiotropiscis > Idiotropiscis lumnitzeri. The sequence continues at coordinate 16,816,993 of NC_142402.1, forward strand.
ATTGAACACATTTGTTACCAGTGTGGCATGTCATGGCACCTTCAGACTCTCCACCATCATCATCATCATCATCATCAAGAAAGTGTGATGTTGTGTCACCATTTTGTGCTTGTGATGGTCCCTGGTGGTCTGCATCAGTTTCTGTTGAGCAGCTGCTTGGAGGCTCCGCCCCACTGTCCTCCTCATCCTCATGTTCAGCCTCATCTTCACTCTTCAAAGGGGCAAAGCTCACTGGCAACTTAGTGGTACCATGCTCCTCTTCCTCTTTCACATGGGGGGTCTCTGGTTCATCCTCCTCTTTAACAATTACGGTCTCTGGCGCGTCTTCCTCTTTAAAGTGGGGCTCTTCTTCCTCCTCCTCTTTGATGTGAGGGAACTCTGGCTCATTGTGGTGCTGTGTATGAAGGTATTTTTCATCAACATCTGCAGGACACAAAAACACACTTTTGATTTGGACTAGTCGATCCATCTCAACTAATCCAATACCATATTATTCCAGAATTACTTTTGTAATTGACTGATCATTTAGATACCTTTCATAATTTTAATCGCCCAAATCATCAGAATTTTAGCCTTTCAACAGTAAAAATTCTGCACTTTGTAGTCCTCTGTGAAAGCAGAATGACCATCTTTGTTGAATCAAAATAAAACATTGTGCTGCACTTTGGAAATTGATCAAACATTTTTGTCAATATTATGGACAAAACCAGTCATTGAAGCACAATTCATTTTTGTGCATTATTTTTCATGCTGCCAATTTGCAACAAAGTCCTGTTTGTGAATGAAGGCATGGAAATTAAGATCAGAAAAAATAATTTACAGAGGACTGGTTCTTGAAAATAATCATAAATTGCAGCAGCCCTAGTTGTATTGTTCCAGCACGGGCATCAAGGCAGCTATTAGTGATGGGCGCGCTAACGATTTGGGGAACGAATCTATTGAATGATTCTTTGTGATTAACTGATTCGAATTATTTACTTAAACAAACTGTCATGCTAATCACTACTGCGTTTTGTGTTCAAAATGTATTTTGATCATAATTCACCATGAATATTCAAGTCAGGATATAAAGGATATACGGTTTTGAAACGATAAGCATACAACGACATTGACGTTATTTTGCCGACAACTGTTTTAGAGATGTTTTTTGAGGTGTGTGCAAACCAACCAACCTGTTTCGAGGAGCCCGAATGGAGGTTGCTTGAAAACAGCGATTAGTCGTGAACGTTTGTCGTCTTCGTTAGACCCACAAAGTTGCTCGGCGTAATCTGCTGTCGATCTCGCACACATTTTCACACGATTATCACACTCGATTTCAGTTTCTTTACTAGTGGCGTGTCGTCAACAAAGCGGTCTCCAATATCGCTTTGTTAGCGAATAGCGAACGGTGCTAAGCTAAACTAAGCTAGCCTGACAAATTTCAGCGGGCACCGGGACAAATTTATTCAGACACGAAGAAGTAATTAGTCCCACAAAGTATCAATGGACATACCGAGTTGATGATTCAATCTGTTCATTACTAATTCGGGAAGAATTATTTATTGGAGCACGTTTGTTTTCGTACAGAACGAAAGAGCAAGGCAGTGCAGTATGTCTTCTTCGGCAAATAACGTTTCTGTTCATTACTGCCACCTACTGGTATGGAGTGTACTTCAGGTAAACTCGCATACCAATTAAAAAAAAAAACGATATACTTGACTTTTAATTATAAATTTCTTCATAGTCTACCAACCAGATTAGTCGCCTTTAAAATACTGTACAATGTTGTCAGCATTTACTATTTGATAGTATTCTAACGCAGTAACTCAGAACGGCACAGCGAGTATTCAATTACAATGTGCCCATATATATGTCTATTATTGTTCGTATGTTTTTTTTAATCGTTCTTGGCGGTGTGTTGAGCTGTTCTATGTCACGTAACAAGAAAACTTAAGACGTGGCAAGTCTATTTGTTCTTTAGAAGATATGATTATGGATTGTGTCTGTATGAAAATACTTAGGATAGCATCTCAACAATAGATATCGGAAAGAAACAACTTTTTGCCACCAAGTTCATCGGCGTGCTCTGCTGTCGCCCTTTCACGCATCTTTACACGATAATTGCAACACTTTCACACTCGATCACTGCATTGAAATGTGTGAGTGTCGCTGTTAGCGGCTAGCGAGCTAAGCTAAGACAAGCTAGCTGAGACGCTTGGACGTGCAACCACTAAGACTTTAAGAATGATGTCTTCGTCCTTTCAAGTAGTGACGGGTGTCGAGGCTTTTGTCAGTATCCTACTGCATTTGGGCGAATTAGCGGAGAGCGTTTGTTTTGTTTGTGTGCAGAAATTGCAAGAACCGACAGAAACGAGCGAGCGGTCTTCTTCTTGTGGCGTTTAAATGTCGCTTGGCAAATTTAGGCGCATTACCGCCACCTATTGTTATGGGGTGTGAATCAGGTAAGCCCACAAACCTTTATTATTTCCATGACGTAAAATCATTTTTTTGTTTGTCTTCTTTCCAGATAATATTTTTTTACATTCACAGTATATGTTTCCTAAAGTATGATTTCTTATTTTAAAATGGAGATGTTAAAACCAATGTTGGTGTCTGTTGTTTATTGTTTTCTGACACTTCCCATCCTCTGAACACTGATTTTTCTCTTAATTCTGAAGATGCTTTAATCCATTGTCCCACTGCTTTTGCCACTTTGTCTCAATGTCACTTTTTTTTTCTCAATGTCTTCCTGACAAGAGCACATCAATCTAATGGTGGAAATTCTGTCGCCTTTCTCATTTCCATCATTTAAATGCTGTTCAATACCTGCAGAATTTCTACTACCACATTAAGTATTTCTGGTCTTCTCTCTGACAGACTGTCAATACAAACCATAAGTGCTTCCCACAGCAAGTGTGATAGAAGAGATGCTGGTAAGTAATCCATGAACATCACAACAGGCTGCCTGCATGCTAACAAGTGAACAATTGTGTTCTGCTAAATGTGGATGAGAAGCAACTGAACTAATCACATGACGCCATTGTCCAATCCAGACACTACTTTTCCCAACCAGCTTTTATCGGTCAAACTTAAATACAAAGAACAAAAATATCTGAAAAAACAGATGTGATAAGAATAAAAGATGACTTTTTTTTTCAAATCAGTCATTTTTTTATTAAGATTTCCTGTTGACCCGTGTAATCGTACAAATTATTAACTTTATTAGTTTTACTATTTTCCGGCTTTCAGTGTGTGCTTGATGTGTAAATAAAAAAGCTTTTAAAAAAAACAAAACAGCAAAGAAAATGGTTACCAAAGGGTGACCAAAATTAAAATGCAAATTTCAGCCTTTAAAAACGTTTAAATACTAAATGAATCAAGTACACTTGAGTGCATGTTAACAAGTGTTTTTGTCTAAACATATAATAAAAGGCTGTGGGCTTCATTCAAGCCGTGAACGAGTTCAGTGCCTTTAAATCGCAGTTTAGTGGAGCAAAACTGTTGTTTCCTGCGTCATCTGTTTCGAGTCTGGTTGCCATGGAACCCACTCAAGAGAATCCTTCTGTGAGGAAATCACATGCACACGCACGGAGAGACAGACAGAGCCACAAAACAACTTTATTTACACCACAACGAAAAAAAATGTACAAAAAGGACAATTGGGGCTCTCGTGCGGTTTAAAAAATGTCAAATTCACTTTCAAAATAGTAATTATAATAACCGCAATGCGTGAAAATTGACTTACTGGTTTTGATTGATTGTGCTTTGATTGACAAATAATTATCCTTTGTATTAATGAAAGTAACTATGTAACTTAGACTGGTTAGCTCGCTATGCCAGCTTTTGTAACATGGAGAATAAAATGACTGTTCAACCACATTAATGGTTTATATTAATCTTGGTGGAACAGCCAGGACACTTCTACTATTTTGTTAACTTCAGCTTCACTGTAAATGTTATTGTTGCGTATTTCCGACATAAAGACCACAATGACCAGACATTGTTGTTACAAAACAAGCTTTCTTGGCATTTAGCGTTATTAGCTTAGCATCTGTCAACGGTGGTGAGTGATTGTGCTTTGATTGACGGGCAGCCACTGCCAGCTGAGTTTATTTTGATAACAATACTCATCTGTATTCATTCAAGTTATTATGGAACAAGTGAAGCCAAAAAGGAACCGCTTGAAAATCATCCGGATGCTACACCGGCCTGGGTAACAGCATTTTGTTTGTTGCCATGGCAAATTCTGGATGGCCTAGTGGTCTCTGTTTGTGGAATAGTTAGTTTGAGCCAACACTATTGTATCAAATGGCGTGGTTGTGGGTCCTTGTACATGAATACTACGCTTATGATACAAAAAAAAAGCTTTTTTTTTTAGCATTAAGTAATATTAGCTCATCATCTTTCACGTCCGAGCATTTGCGTTACCATTTCCGTGCTTGCACATGAGCACTATGTGGAAAGTTGGTGTTTAGCATGCATGAAAGACCTTTTAGCTTCTAATAAATTCTTTGTCATGTCATCGTCCTCGTGGCGGCTATTGGATTAAAAACTTTTTGTCGGGTTGACTTTGTTAGAATTTAGGACTATTAGCGTAGTATCTCGAGCCTCCAAGAAAAGCATTAATAGAGAGCATTTACCAAGTGGCTTAACTCGCTTTTTATCATGTTCTGGTCAGTTAAAAACATGCTTAATTGCGTTTGGATTTAATTAAAACAGTAAGGGGAGCCACTGGACACCAAATAAATAATTGCTATTTTTTTCTCTCCTTATGGCTGATTTAAACGGCTGGAAATTACATCATTCAAGTTAGCGCTTGCTACGCAGACTCCCAAAAACAGGCAGGAAAAAAAGCAAAAATGTCACAAACGGTGCGATCAGGGTGGCGTTCCCGGGAGCCACATTTCTTCCCAGTCCTTCAAACAGAGCACTTCTCAGTGTCCAGAGCAGAACGGCATTCTCGGAACACGAGGAAGGATGGTTGCGGCATGGCAGAGGCCTCAGCGAACGGACGCAGTCACAAGAGTTTTTCGGGTTGCGGTGGAAGGGAAACACTGGAGCAGTTTTCGTGTGCTCTTACTCCCCCTTGTGGCAGTAAATGTCCTTGAGTGCCTTCAATTCCTCAATCAGCGTCTTGTTTTGGTTCTCCAACACAGCCACACGGTTTTCCAGACACTTGACGTACTCCTTCTTTTTCCGCCGACACTCCCGTGCAGCCTCCCTGCCAAAAGACAACAATGAAAACACACGCAATGCAGGACACCCTGAAATGGTCGCTAGTCAACGCCTACCTGTTCTTCATGAGTCGGACCTCCCTCTTGCGGGTGACTTCCTCGGCATGGTGCGACAGTGGACTGTGCGTGGCGCCCGGTGCCGCTGCTGCCAACACGATGCTGTGGGCCAGGCCTGAGGTGGGCGAGCGCAACTGGCAGACGGGGATGTCTCCCGTGGCAGCTGTGGTAAGGCACGCATGACACATTATCACCTCTGAAATTGTCGCTTGTTAGCTAAAGCTAATGCTAAGTCAGAAGATTTCGATGAAATGGGCTGTGGTGGGATGACTCATGCCCTCGTTAGCTAAAGAACCAGTGCCCCTTTATTCTCCTTTATTCACCCTTTTGATGCTCACACCAAATTATGGTTTTACTTTGGCACCATCTTGTGGAATGTTGGTGTTGTTTTTGTAGATGTTAATTTGTTTACTGTTTTCTTTTATGTCACAACAATTTGTGCTAGCATGTTATCAAAGCTAGTATACCATTGATGAGGTGTGTGGGATGTGAAGGTGGCTTGTTTGTGTTGGGTAATTTAACTGCAGTTGTTTGTTGCCATTGAGCTTAAAGGAGACAAAAAAATGCATGCTTTTATCAGGTTAACATTGTGTTGTTAAAGTGAACAAGCTATTTTGGATTATTCAGTAATTTGAAACAACTGCCCAAGAACAGTGATTTGGGGGTAAAACATGTGGAATGGATGACGTTTTATTAAATGTAAATGTTATTTTACTGCATGGTGTTGCTGCTTTATGATTTTCCTTCTGTGTTGTTACGGGCTGCATGTATTTAAATCGAAATGGAATACCAGTTTTGATTTTTAAGTGCTTTGTGACATTTTGTGGCATCTATTCTGCACAGATTATCCCTATTCCCCACCAATAGTAGGAGTTCACTGTGGTGGAATATAGTAGTGCACCACTCAGTCAAATGGAAATGTTAATTACGTGGTTGCTGTGGAATAATTAAGCACCAAATGACCGTCTGGAACATTAAACAAATAGATAGTAGCTGGATATATTGTAATTAATTAATGGAAGTAAAGCCTTGTCCGTCTGTGTTGTGATATTGCTCTACTTGTGTAAATGATGCATTTTCATATTGTACATTAAGTCAGAAGAAGGCCATTTTGAACATTGATTCCGAGTTCAAAATATCTAAAATGTCAACTTTGGAAGGATGAGTCAGCTTGACCCACAAGGCACACTCAGTGATAAAAGAAGGACGTGCTGACGTCCTGCGTGCGTCCTCCCCTCCCCCTTCCGTTCCAGGAAGCAACGATGACGTCAAAGCAGCACATTTCTTCACCCCTCCCCTCCCCACTTGTGGCAAGTCTGCCTGTCAACAACGTGTTGCTCGCTCCGATTTGGGCACACAACTTTTTCGTCACTCAACAAAACACGACGAGCCAAGTGAGTGTGTGTATGTCCGTGTTATGTGTACATTCCCTTTACTGGTACAAAGTCTTTGAAAAATTAATTAGCTTTAGCAAACTTTGGCAACAATTGCCAAAAACCTGGTGGTGGAACATGTTGCCTGGCGAGCCATGTGCGCATGTGCAAGTTAGAACCGGAAGACGATGACGAAAAAAATACTTCTTCGAAAAACAAAACAAAAAAACGAATAAGAAGTACAGTACCAAAAGACCAACATGAGACGAACTAGTGATACAAAAAAAAAATTGACCGTACCTGACTCGGTTTCATCCCCGGTGACGGCCATTGTTGTTCCCCAGTGAGCCAGAACCGAATAAAAAGGAGGAAAAAAAGTGCTAGACCGCCTTCGTTGCCTCGCTGGCCGTCTAAAATCGTAATGGCGCACCTCTCTTGCTTCCTTGGCCGTCTTGCGTCGTTTCTGGCCGCTCGTCAACTTTGCGGCAGGATTACAATTACCAGCATTGGCGTCACGGTGACGTCACCGGTGGCCGCTGAAGTCAGTAAAGACGCGCTGGGATGGAGCCCCTCCTCCCTCACGCAGTAACATTTCAGGGGGAGGGGTGTTATTTTTAGAATCAGTGACGCAACTGGAGAGGCGCGACAAACACGAGGCCGCTCTGATTGGCCGCTTCTGCACGGGAGGCGGGGCGAGTGGTCAAAGAAGATGGCTTGTGTCAAATGGAGGAAGACGGCCGGAGCTTTACACAACTTTTCACTCACAAAGAGCTTTTACTCTTTTATTTGTCTGAATCACGCAGCATAATGCAGTCCAGTGAAACCCTATGGCTCGAAACTCAAATTTTAAACATCCAACCTATCTTGAAACCAGAATCCCAACAACCTTTTTTTAAAAGCCTAATTTGAAACCCTAACTTTGCCTTGAAACCTTACTTTGAAACCCCAAAAATGAGCCAGTAACCGTTTTTTAGACCCTAACTTTGAATTGAACTTGAATCCCTTCACCCTGGTTAGCACTCTACTTTGAAACGCTTATCCTGGTTTGAACTCTTATTTCTAAACCTTAAACCTGGGTAAAACCCTAATTTTGTCTTCAAAGCCATTTTTGAAACCCAAACTTGAATCTCTCTCTGGTCCAGGCTTGAAACCCTACTCCTTGTTTAAAGCCCTACTTTGAAACACGAACACTGATTTGAACCGCTAATTAGAAATCTAAACCCTGCGTAAAGCCCTAATTTTTGCTTAAAACCCTATTTTGAATCTTTGTCCCAGGCTTGAATCCTGATACCCTAATTTGAAGCCCTACTTTGAACCCGTATTCCATTGTCGAATCCCTGCTTTAAAGCAACAACCTTGTTTTCAAGCCCTAATTCTAAACCTTAGCTCCGGGTAAAACCCTAATTTGAAATCCTAACTTGAAATTTGACCCAGACTTGAAACCCTACTCCTCTTTTGCCTTGAAACCCTACTTTCAAATCCTGACTGGAAACCCTACCTTTTATGATCATCTGTCCTGCGTGGATGTAGAACTGGTGGCCGCCGCCTGGTGAAGCAGTGGCAGCACTCTGCGAGATGGCAGCTGTGGAAACGGAACCTACACATTATCAGGATGTCAATCAAGATGACCTCAAATGTGTAAATGTGAGCGAGCGCCTTTCATTTGTGTGCCTGTGAGAGTGTTTCAGTAGTGAATGTGGAAAAAAATCACAGTAATGAGCATGAATTTTTCAGTAGCATTGGTAGTCGTTGAGAGAATTTCAGTCGTTTGTATGAGAGCATTTCAGTAGTTGGCTCAAGAAAACGTTTACGCTGTGAAAGTGAGATGAAAAAAATTCAGAACTCAGCGTGAGAGCGTTTTATTACTGTGTGTGAGAACTTTTTTGTAGTGTGTGTTTCAACAGTGTCTATGAGAGTGTTTCAGTAGCCAATGAGAGTGGAAAAATGATCACCAGTGAGTGTGAGAGTGTTTAGTGGTTCATGTGAGAGCTTTCTCAAGTGTGTCAAAGTGTCATTGTCTGAGTTTTTCAACAGAACTCATGAGAGCATATTTGTGGTGTGAGCATTTCATTTGTGCGTATGAATGTGTTTTGCCCTGTATGAGAGCGTTTCAGTTGGATGTGTGAGAGTGTTTTATTTGTTGTGAGAGAGCTTTTCAGTGGTGAGTGTGGGCAAAAAAAAATCAGTACTATCATGAGAACATTTTGCTGGTGTGCATGTTTGTTTATGAGAGGGAGCGCACAAAAACAAAAACTAGTCAGTAGAGAGAGTGTCTCATAATGTGTGTGAGAGCTTTCTATAGTGTATGCTGCGGTTTAGAGTTGTGCTGTTACGCTCGACTAAGTGTTTTCGTATTTTACCGTATTGTCCCGATGTTGCGTGATAGCTTGTCGGCGTCAGAGAATTTGAGTCGTGCCCCTCCTCTCTCACATCGCCGTCCATGGATGTCTGCCATCCTGCGGGCGAGTCTCCGTCGGACTCGTGGTTTTCCCGCCTGCTTGACACCTGAACATGATGACGACAAGTCTGGAATCACTCCGTCTCAAATCTCTAATTGAAAATCCTAACCTTATCTTGAGACTTTACTGTGGAGCCCTAACCCTGGCTAGTGATCTTACTTCGAAACCTTACCTCCCACTACAAAACCTTGAAACCTGAGCACTTGTGTGAAACCCTAATCTGAAACCCAAATGTTTTGAGACCCTACTCCTGGCTTGAAACACTAATATAAAACCCCAACCTTTGTTTGCAACCCTAACCTAAGCTTGAAACCCTAACCCTGGTTTGAAACCACTGACTTGAAACCCTAATCTTGGTTTGCTACTCTAACCAAGGCTTGATGCGCTAATTTGAAACCCTAACCCAATGGTTCCCAAACTTTTGCAGTACCCCCTTTTTGGAGTTGACATTATTTTCAGACCCCCAACTGCCCAAACCCTTTGTTTACAACCCTAACACCGGCTTGAAGCCTCATCTCTGTAGCGTCTGTACGAGTGAAGACACACATGACCACACCGTGATCGAAATTCACGCTGTATTAAGTCTAAAATTTCAAAAAGTGGTACGGCGTTTACTTGAGATGTTCCATACAGGTGTTCTTCCTCATCTGTCGTCGAGTCGTTGGCGCTGTTGTTCATCATTGCTAACCTCTGAAGTTGGGGGGGAGGGGAAGACGAAGCCCAAAAAATAAAATAAATGTTAAACATGTTAATTTTTTCTTTTTTTTGCAGATTTGCCATGGCATGCTGGACAAACGTAGTACCTCGTTTTTAGTGAGTTGAATTTTGTGGGAAAAAAATTACAAAATGAGTTTTTGCACTTTGTGTTGTTTTCTTGTTCAGCAGTTTTGTGCCTTTCTTGAACGGTTATTTGGGGCAGCCTCCATATTGATGCGACCCATCCCTGCTCTCGATGTTCTCAGGCAATGGCGACCAGTCGCTTGTTTGTCTAGATGTGTGCTGACATCAACGGGCGACGTATCGGTTGCTGGTTTCTATGTGATGACTAAAAAGTGATGTGCGCGTGTGGAAGATGATAACCGATAATTTTCATACAGAAAGTGACACATATCTTACACGAGGGATGTTGGAACTGATGAGTAACAAATACTTGAAAGACAGAAAATTGGAATCAACAAATAAATATTGTATTTGAATTCCAAACCCTGACTTGAAACTCTGTTCTTGGCTTGAAAGCCAAATTTGAAACCCTAACCAAACCAACGTTAGCATTGGGCGCCAAAGTCTGGCGCTTCTCTTTTACTTTCAAGATCTCACTTCCGGCCTGGCTGCATTGACGTCACAGCGTTTAACTTGACTTGACTTTGTGCTTCCTGCTGACTCATCTCCGACGCTTTTCAGCTGCAACTCGATTGGACTTTTCACGTGAAATCCGTGACTGTGTGAATGTTTGATTGGTCGACGGATTGATTTGTGACTTACCCAAACTTTGACGCCGTGCTCGTCGTCACTGGTGACGAAGTGTGACCGCGCTCGCGTCGACCCACGTCAGCGACGACGAGGCGGATGACGACGACGACCAGGACAGGCGCTTTTGGGACAAAGAGTGCTTGTTGGCCAGAAACGAACAAGAGGAGAAACGTCTTATACTTCCGGGTTCGCTCTCCAAAGCCCAAATTAGGACCTTTAGTTAATAAGTCTCGGGCGATTACTTCACGACACAAGCCTCTTTGAAACCCCCTACCCTGCATTTAAAGCGTACTTTTAAACCCACACTTCGTCTTGTGACCTTAACTTTGTCTCGCAACCCCAATTTGAATCCCTAACCTTGGCTTAAAATTTTTGAACCCTCAACCTGGTTTGATAACCCACTTTGTCTCCCCAACCCTGGGTTGACACACTCACCGTCTTAAACCCCTACTTTTGAACTCCTAATTGAAAACTTAAACCCTGTTTTGAAACCCTTATTATTATTATACACTTATACAGTATTATTTTGCAAGCGCCAATCTCCAGCAGTGTTGGTTTGCAAGGCCCAGTGGTAACTTTAGCAGGGTGTTTTTTTTCTGAGATGATGTGCTAAAGATGTACAACTAATATGGTACAGTGTTTGGATTTGGCTTTTCAACATATGCAATTACATTTTTTAAGTTAATAAAACTGAGTTAACTGAGTTATAATATTTAATCGCGTGAAATGAAAAAAAAGTTGAGTTAACGCTTTAATTCTGACATGATATATAAATATATTGTAGCTGCGGCGTAATCGAGGTGTAAATGCCTCCCATAAACCCCCCCACCCAAAATGGAAAATATTAAAACAAAAAAAACTCAACCCATACTTTGTGGTTAATCAGCTTTCTTGCGGGGGCTCTGGTCACCAGTAACCGCGTTAAAGGAGGGATTACAGTGTTTAAATTGACGACAAATGAGCCAGACATTCCATAGGCGTTGCCCCACGCCGTATTACGCGTTACCATAGTAACACGCACAAACAACCAGGGGGCGTAGTTCTTATATACCGATGACCTCCAGAGGGTGCTAGTGATTCGTGTACGTAATTCAGGGAAGCATACTTGAAACTTATTTTGCACATATCAGCACATTTTACGACAATCATTCGAATACTTCGGTGGATTTCCTTGAATAGCAAGGCCAAATGTGAAACGTAAATATTTTCCTGAGAAATAGAGAGAAAACATGTTTTCTTCATTCTCTGCTGCTTTTAATTGGAATTCTCAGTTTTCGCGTAAACATTGATGTCAACAAAATGAAAGCATTCTTTGTGTTTTTGTGTTGGCGCAATGGCTTTGAAATCACGTAACGTTCAGGCTCAGGCTCTGATTCACTTTGTTGTTTTAATTTAAAAGGTGTGAGGCATTTGCGACGACCGAATCTCCACCTCTCACTTTTCCTTTGTTGTCTGTGTTTGCGAAAGGTTGGATGTTTTTAGGACGACATCACGTCAAATATTGGGGCTCAATTATATCTATATTTTAAATATCTTAAAATGTTTTCCTTCAGTATTACAACATTACCAACACTTTAAATTGCTTGCTTGCGTCATTCGCACAATTGTCGTTCTATAAGTAATATCGTACTATTGGTCACCTTACATTGAGTAATGACTTTTAATTAGAATGACCGTAATGACTGCACTTGTGTTTGTCGTAAATTTGCATTATGTTATAATGTATCACTGGAGTTGTTTGTGTTGCTTTTTGTATATGAAATGCGCTATAAAAATAAATATTTGATATATTGATATCGAGCATGCAGCATTGTCTAAAGTGGTGAGCTTCCAAATTAAATTAAAAAAGAGTGAGGACAAATAATAAATAAAAATCACATGCATTATTCTTCTACATTATTTTCCTTGTGTACGCTTTTTAAATCCACCCATCCTTTCTATACAAGAGATAAATGAAGACAATATTGGGGAAAGTATTAAATACAAATTGCACAAGTGATGTCATGTATTATGTAACTATATGACTGCACTGATTACTTTGTTTTACTCTACCAGACAGCATTGCGCTCAAGAATCAGAATCTTATTTGATTTGATATTTCGTTCTAATAAATCACATCAATTATCTGGTCGGCAATCGAGCACCTTTTTAGATCAGGATTGGGTAACGAGAGATATCCCGAGTTTACCTGAACGCATCACCAGGCAGCCGGGCGGGCACGCGCTCGGGAAGCGTCGCGAGCGAGCGCGGGAAGGAAAGAAGGAGAAGACGGAGAATTGAGGGATCGAGCCCCACAAAACAGGTGGTCAGAAAGAAGGAAAGAGAGAAAGAAAGACAAACAGACAGTAAGCAAACAACCAACCATGTCGTCCAGCGGGGGGAGACTCTGAAAGACGCTTTGGTGGAAGCACCACCGAACGAACCGAGGCGAGCCCACCCGCTCCCCTCCCCCGTCCACCCCACCGCGGCCGACCTCCGCCTCATGCCGCTTGTGGACTTGTTGCGATTCTTCTCGCCCGGCTTGGGAGCATCGAGCGAGCGCGGAAGGAGACCATGAAAGTGACGGTGTGCTTCGGACGGACGCGCGTTGTCGTGCCGTGCGGGGACGGCAACATTCATGTGTACGCGCTCGTCCAGCAGGCCGTCATGAGGTACAAAAAGGCCATCGCCAAGGTAAGACGAGTCTTCGTTTTCGTCTGGCTCTTGTTTTTAGCATATTAGCACGCCTGGCTAGCTAGCCTACTTGTTGCTGCTAGCTTTCGGGACGCGGAGGGATGGCGTGCTCGTGCGCGCGCAGACTTGGAGCAATCCGATTGATTCTGGCAAGTTTTCCACGTGCACGCTCACTGTCATTCCTGCGTGCAAAAGTTATCAATCACATAAATGAAACAACTAAAGTCGAGCGAGTCTCCTGCAGCTTTGTTGTTAGCATCAGGAGGACCACGCACGCGCATTTTGGCTGGTGCTGGTCCATGGAACTTTTGGGGAGCAAACGAGCGCCAGGGGCCGGTAACCTGAAATACTTCAATTTGGACCATCTCCCACAGAAAAAAAACACCGGGCGATACAAAACCTTTTTGTCATCTTAAGTGAGGATAACATATAAGTTTCTCCACCTAATATGTATAAGAAACTACAATATGTAGCATTTATGAAATCAGTAATGGAGAGCACGAAATGTTATTTCTGCATGCAAGTGCTTTTGATTGACCTCTTTATAAAAAAAAAAAAGATGCATTGGTTGCTGCTAGCAAAATGAAACAGTCATGTGTTTATGAAATTGAAGCCAAACGTAAATGATCTACCTGCGAACCAAAAATGCTGCCTGCTCTGTTCTGTCATAATTTTATTGCATGCAGTCAAGCTGCCAACTTGAATACAAAAGGGCTATATAATTTAACAGTTTAAAAAATAGATTTATAAAATAATAACCAATCCAAATATGAATTTGACACGGTTATTGTGATTTATTTTTCCCCTCCAGAACCTCAGCGCACCACGTTAAGACATCAAGGTCGTCACCTTCCGAAATGATTGTCAGGTTTCCACCAACAAATTGTTTTTTTTAGAATCAATCAAACGATCAATTATTCCATTAATTCCTCGGATGAATACTCCCTGCGCATTCCCCTGTTGGGGTTTCTACTTCCACTACTTCTTCTACCACTTCTACAAATATCTGGAGTGTGTGAGAAGCTTTGTGAAGTTGTTGTCTGGTTAGCAATGTAAACATAAAGTTTTGAAAAATTCTGCTGCTGATTCTTATTAAAAAAAATTTACAATCTGAAGTCATCTCCAAATGTTGACTCACTAGTTCCAAATTACACTATTGAGTCTGATTGATGACTTCAAAACTAATTTTTGGAGCCTACATGATGAGTCAAGTTGTCAAATTTATGACTTCATAAAGTGAAATTTCTCAAGACTGGAACTGGAAGTTGTGGAAAAAGTTAATAAATGATGTCTGACGAGATTTTTACCCTCATCGCAGTGAGGTGTGATCCCAAAATATCTTCTGATACGTCCAGTTGTTCACTTCGTATGATAAAAATAAGAAGTTGTCATGTTTTAAGATCATTTTGGATCTGCAAATAATGACGGCGATAAAGCATTTAGTTAAACCTGTTACAATATCCGCTACATTACGCTTATTACATGTTTTTTGGCGTCAAATTACTCGTTAGAGGAGGCAATTGCGAGGGTGTGTGCCTGTCATTAAATTTCACGTGTGTGGTAGAATTTTTTTTCTCTCTTTATTTTTCCGCACCAGGCGGGCCACGCCTCCCTTGCACGACCCGCACAGACGCTGTCTGCCAGGGGGCACGGCTGGTTGGCAGGGGGGGGCGGAAGTCGGCCACTCTGCTGCTATTTATACTTGCTTGCGAAACATCCAGCCAACTATTTAATGACCACAACACGTTTTTTGAAGCCGCATTTAACATTTGTCTGCCCTTTCATCACAAACAGCCAGCAAAAAAAGAGACCATGGCTGCTGAGTTAGCTAACAAGGCAACTCCTGCTAACCGCTAAGCTAACAGCTCGTTGATGGGATTTGTTGAAAACGGCGAGAAAAGTCAGTGTGCTTTGGAAAATGGAATGGATGGTCATTTAAGAGCAGCTGCTTTTTGGTGCAAGCAATTATGTCGCCATTTACATCTGACCCGATTGGTCGACTAATCACGACTGCTGTTGGTGATGAGTCGACTGGCAAAATAATGGCGTGTGGCAGGATTAATCTAATAGAAATTGTTCAATCAATTTGACATTAGTGTATGTGGCAACCGGTCTTTAGGTGTTTTTATTTATTTTGTTATTTATCATTGGTGCTTGTTTGTCCGGATGTGCCCGATGGGTGCTGGCGACCAAAAGTCAGCTGGGATAGACTTCAGCTCACCTGACTGCGACCTAAATGTGGAGAAGTGCCGTTGAAAATGGACAGATGAATAAATCAACTTGTCGTCAAATCGGCTTTTATTTCAAAGTGTCATCAAATTCCACGGAACGTGTTCCGACACTTTGGTATATCGGTCACATCTTATCAGATCAAGCTGTGTTCATGCGGGAATTGTTACATTTTCTTCCCTTTGATCCGCAGGAAGCTTTTACTTTTGGATTTTGCCCAGAGGGCCCAATTGTTTATTTTGAACCGTATGAAAAAGGCCGAGCTGTAACGCAAACACTTTCTTTTCTATCTGATGATCTTTTAAGAGCCACAAAATATTGTGTTGTGTGACAATTATAAAGACAGATCCACATATAAAAAGAGAGTAGGCACCTGTGTCTTATTTCACCAGCAGAAGTTCTTTCGTAATCAGTTGTTAGTTTCACAGAAAAACACGTTTCAGATGAAAAAAGTGGAGAAAACAAGCTTCCTTTGTGAAAGAAACTTGCCACGCAGAATCGTGACTTTGAGGCTGTTATGTTTTGCTTTGAAATTACAAGACATCAAAAACAAGACGGCAAAATAGTCATTTCATTCCAGATACAATTAAGAAGCACGCATTGAGCGCTGCTGAACGTCAGTTGTATTTTTTTGTCACGACACAGTTTCTACTACGTCCCGCGACGCATATAATATTAAATACATTTGTTTTGGAGTATGAGGTTTCTAAACTTGCCTGACTTGCGACGCGTCTTACGCGATTTACCGCCTTATCTCTATTATCAACTCAAAAGCTTTGCTTATCTCCAATCCAAAGCGATGCAATGCTGCCATCTGCAGGGACCTGTTAGTCATTACAAACCCAAATTTCAAGGCGGTTAAAAGCGTACCGGATGGAAATATATGTTGCAATCGACGGATTCCAGTTGATGGATAGAATTGTGTTTGGCGGTGAATGAGATAAACGTCGTGTTTCCGGACGTGTTGGATTAAAAACATTTTGCCCATTAGATTTAAAGAAAAAAAATATTTGTATTATTCTGTAGAAGTTGGTGAAAATGGCTTCAATGCTTGATTGGCATCAGAAGGAATGAAGCAAATCCCGGAAGGAAGCAAAGCTTGTTTTGAATAATGTAATTATCATTTGCTTCTTTGCAACCTGAGAGGGAAAAAAATGATTTCAATTGCAAAATTGGATCTGAGTCTGAGGCTTACCTCATCTTTATTCTTATTTTTTTTTTTTTTAAATAACTTGAGTCCTTTTAAAAGGCTTTGTCTGAAGAAATAATGAACAGAACCTGCATAGCGTTGCAAAGTGAGTCTGGCGTGTTTTCTCCCGCTGTGATGTTTGTGCGTATCGGCTTGTACTGTAACTTCCTCTGTCATTACAGAGGAATGCTTCCCGAGGAAAAAAAGAAAAAAGGCAAAACAACGCGCGCGCTTTGTCATCTTGAGAAGTCGCCTCATACCTGTGCAATGACATGCATGAGGGGAAAAAGATGGTGTCACATATGACTGACTTTCTGATGGAAATGCTAAGCGCAGAGTCGCCGTTTTTCCAGCGTCATTACGAGGAGCTGAAGGCCACAGCGGAATGTGTCGCAATAGTTGAAAGGAATCTGACTCATTGTCTTTCTTTTTTTTTGCGTCTTTACAACACAGGTGATGTGTGTTTGACAGTACTTGACATTTCCATCAAGAGTTCCCTTTCTTGAAGGTGGAGCCGCCTAAAAATAAAAAATGGATGCCTGTAACACCACGAGACTTAATCAGGATTAGGGCTGGAACGATTCACTGAAGCCCTGAGTCGATCGATTCGATTTTCAGTTCCCAATTTAGATTTGATTAAATTTTTTAAAATTGCTGTCATACACGTCTCGGCGCTTGTGTGGTGATGCGGCCATCCTCAAATGCATATTAGCCCATATCATCCACCATTTTCAAGAAACATTCTTGTATTTCTGTTAACTGACTTTATTTGATAGTTAACACATTGATATGACATCCGAATCGCTCTGCTATATCCACTAGACCAGGGGTGTGCAAACTTTTTGATTGGCGGGCCACAATGGGTTCTAAAATTTGACGCAGGGGCCGGACCCGGAGCAGATGGATGGAGTGTTTTGGTCACCTCACCTCATCAGAGAAAAAAATACATTTAATTTTAAATGAAAATGAACAAAAGCATTACGACAAAATATCTGTGTTTGACACACCAGATTATTTAGAAAATAAAACATTAACAAGATTTATTCATTTAATTTATTTCAAGTTTGGCAGGCCGGATTAAAACATTTAACGGGCCGCTTGTGGCCCCCGGGCCGTAGTTTGCCCATGCCTGCACTAGACTCTTGGTTCATCTCTACTGTGCCGACAGTGGAAAAAATAGACGAAAAAAAAGGGAAAGTTCTAAAGTCTGACTTGCATCGCCTAAGATGTCACGTGATCCGACCTGGCGTTGTCTGCTGTTATGTGGGATGCATGCTGGAGATAAAAGCCGGCTCCTCGCGTGGAGTCGTGCGTTCCGATGACATTCCGGTTCATTTGCTTGTCACCGGCCAGAGGCTGCCGCTTCCATAATCGGCACAATGCGGGATTAAGAGCTTCCCCGATGATCCCGCTGACGCTGACCCTGCTCGTGAGTAAAAATGCACCTTGACAAATACGACCTGGCCCTGTGGAGATGTCACTTGAACAACTCTGCGGAAGACAAATAGTGGTGCAGGAAAAGTTGAATGGAGGGAACTTCTTTGTCCATTGCGGTGATTCAATGTTTGTGCGTTACCATAAACTTCATGAGTTGAGAAGCGACAGACACGAACCAGTGTTTATTCCTAGGGCTAAATCATTTATCGTTTTGGGCCTGAAATCGCGATCTCAGACAATGTTATTTCGAGATTGTCAAAGCTGCGTTTTTTTTTTAAGGGCTCTGATCCCCAGCATAATACAATAAACTCCCAAACTCGTTTAAAAAAATAAATAAAATAAAAGCGTTACGTCTACGTCAAGCTCCCGGAAGTATTTTTGTCTACTTGAATGCTAGGTGCTTCCTCCGTGGTGACAAATAAACTACCTCACTATCAAGTAGCGTTTTAAACGAGGTGGCGAACAAGGGGGTCGCTAAGCGTGCTAATAGCTAAAGTGAACAACAGAGGCGAGAACGACCCAAAATAAGTAATAATACCTGTCAGGAAAATCGCAATACTGTTTTTTTTTTTCAATCAATGCCAGAGGCAAGACGGCTTGAAGTGCATAGGAAAACTGCTGAATTGTGTTTAAAGGACACTTGGAGTAGCCGCTTGAAAGAAAAAAAAATGTGCAGAACACTCAAGTTGTCCTCCATGCCGTAAAAGTGTTTTGGAAACAAGCCTGCACATAACAATAAAAGCTGTTTCGTGATGCTCAATTTGACCACAAAATTCATCCACTTCCTTTGCTTTGACCTCATCTGCTATGTTGGCCCGTATTTTTCCAGGCTAGGCGCTATTAACATCTTTTAGGGAGTGCATGTCACACAACATAAGCTGTTTTTGGTTACCTCGTTTAGCTTCACGGAACTCATTAGATACTGAATTGAGTGAGTTCCATACCGAGCTATGAAAAGGAAAATGAATTGAAAACGATTAATCGATTAAAGTCGATAAATCGATTTTGCAAACCCAACTTTACTCGCGCTCATGTACGAATATGGAGTCAGCCTGAGGATGAGGAAGGGGGGCGGTTAAGGAGGTGCGAAGCAAATGAGTAATGAAGTTGAAGTCTGCTGTGGCCGCGGGCCAATCATCAGCAGGCTGTCAAAGGAAGCGCTGCGCTCTATATTTAGCTCACAAAGCCTCATCACCCTAAGTAGACGCAGTCATCATTAATCTACGCTCACAAATCAGACCCTGCCACCCTCTGATTTTTGTTTTAAATTTTTTTGGGGAGGGGGAGGTATACGTGAGGTTACCTCAGCAACCGATGGTTGTATTTATTTTGATTCTTTCTGTCACTGAACCGACACTTTAGTCACATCGCTGCCGGCAATTAGCGAGCGGCCCCTAAGATGGGCGCTCGCACTAAACAACACAAACCGTACTCTGATCAACTTTTTGGAAGCAAAAAAAACTTGGGGTGAACGACACCTTGATGAGAAGAATTAAGTTATTCACTTTGACTTTAAACGCGAATTAAGAATAATCACACGTGACATTGCCTGTCCGTTTAAGAAAACTTTTGTCCGTTTGGGCTTTTTTGTTGTGACGCCTGGTTGCCGTGGAGCTGCAGGGACGTCACAATCCCGTGACGTAAAGAGACAAAAATGACTCTAGTCTTGTTTTTTTTTTGTTTGTTTTTTTTTTTAATTCTGTATTTTTGGAACAAGAGGATTATTTGCGAGTGGCTGGGAACATTTGGTGAATGGACACAGGTCGCAGCGTGGGATTATTTTGTGGAAAAGACTCCAAGCTTTGTCGTTGGTCGGCATGCGACCGCTGGCTGTCAGATAACAACAAAAAATTCGGGGGAGAAAAGTTCATATGAGGGCAAAATATTGGAAACAGCTTTCAATATGATGTAAAAACATGTTATTCATTGGCAGTGTTGTCAACTTTACAAGTCAGTGGCACAAGACTGGGGCAAACGTATCCATGCAGAAGCAGCGGTATATTGACATGGAGACACTTTTTTACTGTACACTTAGCCCAAAACGTTAATTAACTCATTTAATCCCAGAAATTTCCACTCGAGCAAACGCCTCAATTCCAGCGTTTTTCTGGATTTTGACTGATTTTGCAAGGCCAACAGAATATTGTGTTCTAATGCTATAAAAACACATACAAAAAAAAGAGGCTAAGACGTATAAATACGTCTTTGGGAGGGAGGGACTAGGTTTTTGAAAACATATATGTATGTATTATGGATTGAATGAGTTAAAAAAGAAAAAACACTGTAGTCCACACATACTGATGGGAAACTGCGTCCAATAAATGACATGTGAAAAAAAAAAATAATTGAATCAGTGTCAGAATGAAGACAAAATGTGGAAAAAGTGAAGTGCTGTGAATGTTTTCCAGATGCACCGTATGTACGTCACGTGCTATTTAATGACAGCGGAGACACTTTTGGTTACATTGCAATCTGCATTTGGTTGCCTTGATTGACAGCTGCTTTAACAGAGCGCATCTACACGCTCTACTTCGACACCCGTTCGCCACATTCCTCCGCGCAGAGCGAGCTCACAAAGCGGGTCAGTTTGAGCCAACTGCAGGAGTTTCCTGACAACGCGGCACACACAAGGCCTGGAGCTGGGAAACAAATAAGTAGGACACTTTGGTCACGGGATCAACTTTGGGAGTTGGGACGAAGGAAGCCGACGGGGGCGTTGGCGTCTTCACTTGCAACATGTGCGGACCGCTCGGAATGGAACAAGTCCACAGCTGGGAGGAAGAGGGACTTGAGTCACTGTTGAGACGCTAAATGCTAAACAAAGGTCTTCAGCAAGACTGGAAGATCATCTCAGATGGGACCACTCAAGTTAAAATACGGCACATTGGGGGGGGGGTTAAATGACTGAAATGGTGCCTTTTCATTTGTGACCTACTTTGGAGTCCAGGAAGTTAGTTAGCAAGCTAGCTAGCTAGCTAGCTATGCGTCTTCGCTTCGAATAGTCTGCTGTCATGGCTGCTTTTGAATTCTCTCTTTTCTGATGTGAGTGTGTGCAAGTCATGCACATTAAGGTGGAGGAATGAGGAAGGGAGAAAAAAAAAAACAGTGTGCCCGTTAGAGCGCCTTGTTGTCTGCCTTGAGTGTACGCAGAGAGAGATGGAAGAGTGAGGAGAGTGGAAGTTGAATTTCCAATTGAACAGCTAGCATTTGGGAAGGTGCTTAGGGTTGTTTGGAACATTTTAGAGCGCCTCGTCGTCTGTCGTGTGTGGTCATGTGACGTAGAGAAGGCGGAAGAGCAATGGAAATTAAAAAACAAAACAAAAAACGCCGGTCTGTGGACAGGGGCTTTGCGCTGGTGTCGCCACTTGAGAGTGCCTCATTGTTGCGATGTGGAAGAACCCGACGACGATCCGGTAAACGAGATTTCCGCTGCCAAGAAATTTAAGCAGGGATGTTTTAGCGGCTCACACATGTCTGATCTACATGTGCTATAAACTTTAAACAAAATCCTTGCGTTAAAGGAAGCGCTCGTTTCCTGAATGAAGTCATTCTGCGAAGAGCATCTGCAGCTTTTTTTTTTTTTTCAATGACTCGCACCTCCCGACAGGCCGACGGGAAATCCTGTCGTCGTGTCCCACAAAGCGCAACATGATCAACATTTCCAAGCTCGGCTCCCGTGTTGGCCTCAGGCGTCACTTTGAGCGTCCGGATTGACAGTTTCAATTTGATTGCTTTGTTCTGACCGTCCACGCAGACGACGTAGCGTGCCCGCATCCTCTTCGAAAGATAACATTTTGGCCTAATGTGATTGAGAGCATGAAGTTTCGTGATGCTCAAATGTCTTCTTTGACACACTCACGTGTTAATTACATGTGGTACATGAACACACTTTTAACGGAAAGAAAATTAAATACATAAATGAATTAAAAGTACCATTTATTTAAAAAATTAAAAAAAAAAAAAACATCCGGAATTGTCTTCGGGTCTTTTTTTTTTAAATTTCTTTTTAAACAACCATTTTCAAGTAGATGTGAGCCTAAATTTCCATCCTAAATGAGATGTGAGCTTGTGATGTACAATTAAGTGTTTTGAGGAGGAAACGTTAGCCTGAGGGAGAAATGCACAGGAAATACTTTGCAAATGGCCAGTAATGCACTTAATTTAAAAAAATAAATAAATTGGGGGCTATCCGATAAGAGAACAACATTGGGACTTAAAAGGCGGAATGGCCGCATGGGACGTGATGTCATGAACGTTGTTTCCTGCTGAATTATGGATGTTGTGTTGTGTTGTGTTTGCGGCTCGTGAAAAACGTCCTCCCATCTTCGCTTACATTTATCATTTGTGTCAGGAACATTCCTCTGACAAACACACGCAGTCAAATTTTTTGGGGGAGTGGGAATAAATAAAAGTAAAAATACGGACTAATCCTTTGTGCTTGTGTGTCAAGCAGACTATTTTTAGATGTCAGACTATCAAGCGTCTGCCTGTTCTAGTGCGATACAAGCGTTTCTCTCAATGGCGCCATTGTTTCAGCCTTTCTTGGGTTTCACTCTACTCGACCCCCCCCCACTACCCCTAGAACCTTTTCTGTGCTCTTTTTTTTATTTTTTTTAGATCTGTTAAAATATTGTGTTTGAATGTTGGAACAGGATGGTTCATTGACAGAATGAAGGATTGAATTACAAGGCCTTCACTTTTCATCTGATGGAGGGATTTTGTGTTCAAAATGAAATTCGGCACCAGGTCGACCTCTGCCAAGGCCGAAAAAGCAATGAAATGTTATGAGAATGTAACATGTCATTAAAAAAAAAAAAGATTCAGTCACACTGAATCAAACTATTACATTAAGCGTACCAGCTAGCCAGCTAGCTAGCTAGCTCGCTACTCCTTTGTTTCCATTTTTGTCCCTATTTATGGTAATAGTTTATGCCAGAAATATTCTCGCTGCTTTGTGTGACCTGCTGACGGTTTAGTGGTGGAAATAAACACTTTTAATGTGACAGTTAAGCATCAACAAGGTCTTTGGACTTTCTCAGTTCAGTCCGCTTATTATTGCTATCATTAGCGCGGGGGAGCTACTAATTGGACCGTCAGTTGGGCCACCCGAAAACTGAGGGCCCACTGTCAAAGTTGAGAATGTGAACACTGTGACGTCTCCTGTGGGACGCGCTTGGCCTTCCTCATGTTTATTTCAAATCTTAATTTGCTGAATGCGACGGAGACGGCCTGAAGCTCATTGAGAGTGTTTGGAAAATGTCTGCTTGCCTTCTAATTTCAGCAAGGATGCCCTTTTTTTTTTTACTTTTGTAACTGCAGGATCCTCCTTCTGTCCAGAAAATGTATGACACATTTATGGAGTCTTAAATAAATTTAAATTAGTTTTTTTTCCACACAATTTCCCCAGATTGCCTGCTGTTTTAGGGTTTTTTTTTTTTTTTGAGGGGGGTGACTCAAAATCCACCCAATATTGTCAAACTGTCACATCACAGTGAGACCGTTAGATTGTTAGGGCTCGCTCACATTATCAGAAATAGAGAACTTAAGATTTCTTTATTTTTTTTTCACGCTTGAAGGGTGGGCTGCCCGCCAATGGAAATAGTGGAGCATTGTGGGAAAAGGTGCAGACACGTGCGCTCTTGTGCGCTCTTGTGCTGCGTGTCACCGTGTCTTACACACGTTTCCCGCCCCGTTGTCTCACCGCTGATATTGACACTACGAGAATGAAAGGGTTCTCTGTGCCTTAGTTCAACCTCACTGACATTGTTCTCGTCACATATACGTGAGCGTGATGACCCCACAAGCGATGGGAAAAGTCCGCCGGGTCAAGGCCACTTTTTGCTGTTTAAAGACAATCCCCGGACACTTTATTAGGTACGCTGAGGCCTGATGAGAACGACTAGAAAACGTTTCGTCAAGTAATTGACATGCTTGAATAGACGTGAGCATTGGTGGGTGTGTTGCATAGTTAGAAAAAAATTGACCATCGAAAATTGAGGCTTCCCTTCTGGTTTGACGGCTCATTTGTTATTGTGGTTAAATTGTTGCGCTTATTTGGGAGTGACTCGTAAATATTGCCAATGGATCAGGTTGAATGAATGCAATTGAACGTTTTTATTTTCTTTCTGCGGCTAAATTAAGATGATAACCCAAACGTTAGCAAAAGGTGGTTGCTTCGACGTAACGATGAGCCAGATTTCGAGCAAAACATTTTTGACAAATGTTGCTTTTTGACCGGCTGTCCAAATCTGGATGCAAAAAAGGTTGCTTTGATCCGCTTGTTGTGATGTCACTTTCAGTTACCAAAATAATGTTACTTGGCAACGTATTCTTAAACAAAACTAATCTCGTTGCACACTTGAGTACAATGACAATAAAGGGATTTCTAATTTCAAACCTGATTGGCTCCTTATTAGTGACTCTATCACTTTGCCCAAAAAAAAGAAATTGCTAAAGTGAATTTTGGGTGAACAAAGCTCAAGTCTGTTTCATATTTTTTAAAGATATTTTATTAATTGTTGTACATTAGTTTGTTGTATAAAAAAAAAAAAAGAGCAGTTAAAAATTTGGGTGCAAAAAAGTTTGTCGAGAGCCCCGGTATCCTTTTTGCTTTGGACACAACTTGAGGAGCAGCAAGCAATAAAAGGACGACGTGTTGAGTAAAGTGCCAGTAAAGCTTCTTGTTACTTATTTAATCTGTCGCTAATTCACCTCCCCCGCTGTGAGGATCAATGCTCAGTTTGCCACAAATGGAATGAGTCGCTACGTTTTTCATTTACATTTGAGGATGTTTGGAATCCTCCATATGGCCTCCTAAATCCACAATCTTAATCTCATTTTATTCTCCAAGAAAAAAAAGGGTGTCACATGAAGTCAACACCGAAGGTCTAAAATGTACAACTGTTTTATTTATTTTTTTCCATTGCATTTTCTTTCCTATTCAATTCAGATTTTTGCCTTTTCCTCTTCAGGCTTCCAATTGGCTAAAAAGGCCTTAGCGTTAAACTGTAATAACACCACCTGTTTATTTGAAGGCCCTCTTGGGGGCGAAAAAAAAATCCCACTCAATAGCACCTGTCTTAAATTAAAAAAATAATCATCACGTGATAAAAATGTCTCAAATCAAACAAACAACAAAAAGAAAATGGACAGACGTGAACACTATCAGAAGTTGAGCAAAAAAGTCTCAAGGACTGAAGTCAACCATTTTGGTTTCAAGTGGCCACTTTGCACCAGTCGCACCCTTGCGTTAGAAGCAAGAAAACATCTTCAGCCGACACCAGGAAACACAGTTGAGGTACGGTTGCTTTAATTAAAAAGTGTTTTTTGTTTTTTAAAGTGTTTGACACGTGTAAACAAAATGTTTTGAGCTTACATTTTCAACAACTTCAATTTAGTAAGTTGTCAAGATTCTGAGCTCATGAAAAAGTGCGCTGCGACCAAACAAAGTCTTTGGATTTTTTTTTTCTCAAAGAATGAACTTGAGTTTCTTGTGGACTAATCACCAAAACTGTCCGTCTCGTCTATGCCGCTGCTTAGGACGGAGTTGTCGCTGCCGGAATCGGCGCTGTCCGAGTCTGAGTTGTCGGGTTGGTTTGTGTTTTGGGTCTCCATGAAGTCCATCAGGAACTCAAGCATTGAGATGTTGCTCTCCGTGATGCTCTGCGACGCTTTGAACTGCCAAAGGAAAGCAAGTCGGCATGTTAAGTTTCCACCTAGCGCCTCACTCTCGTTAGGAAGAAATAAAAAGTAGCTTTCTGACATTATTGAAAGACCGTAGCCTGAAATGAATTTGAAAAATGCCAAAAAAGACCTTAAAGCATAGTTTTAAACCTGGATTTAAAAGCATTTATTTATACTTGGGGCTATATAGATATTTTTGTTGCTGAAACATGAAGTCATTTGTAACGACGTAAGACGCTGGATGAAGTAGCATCGATGTTTTCAAGTCTCAGAGTATTTGATTGATAGTTGTCCATGTTTTCAAGTCTCAGAGTATTTGATTGATAGTTGGGTGAGGTGTTTTTTCAGAGCATAAAGTGGGTGCGCGCTCATTGTTTCATAGCAGAAAGAGTGGCTTGATTTTTTTTATTTAATTTTTCCCCCCATTTTGAAGCTTCATTATGTACTTGGCAATTTTTTAACCATTCAAATTTGTCACGGTTGTCAACATAATTCTCTGCGACGTGTCATATTTAGACATTTTACTTGAAAAGCAACTGACAAGCATGTTGTGGGTTGTTTTGCTACCTGTTACAACTATTGACAAATCACACAAAAACGTTTATTGTACTGTTAATCATTTTGTTTAAGTTGAGGTCTGTGAACGCATCTTTATTTGCTTTTCACACTGTTAAAAGTTCACAATTATTATGAAATAAATACAACTTGGCCTCCTACCTCCATGTCAATAAGCACGTTGTTGAGATAAATGCTGTCAAAACACTTTAGATTGTTGAATAGGTTCACGAGCTCCAGACATGCGGCCTCCTCGTCCTCGCCGCGTTTGTATGACGTCACGTCCATTGAGTCACGTCTCTTCTTTTGGCGGTCCTCCGCTGCCGAAAATGGCGGTAGCACCGGTTTGCTTTTCTCGGTCGTCTTGTCGTCGTGTCTCTGCCGGTTCTTTAAAAAACACCACAGAAACATTAGTGGACAAGTCGTCACGGCTTTGTTCTTTGAAGCAGGTTCATAAAGGGACGTTTTTTTTGCGGGGGTTTGGGGGGTAGGAGGAGCTATCAATCGAGGAGCTGCTGCGTCATTTTACGTAATCGCGTTACGTCAACGACGACGCGGATCCCGAAGAGTGGTTATTTAAAAAAATATATATATAAGTATTTTTTTACTCTTCGTCGTGTTTTGTAGCTAATAACAATCATGTCGGTGAAGGAAGACGTCCTCTCGATTCTTGGATTGGGTAAATTCGAGCGGCTTGTCAGCAACATGCACGCTCACGACGTGTTGCGTTCGATGACCTCACGTCGCATTTACGCGATGTTTGTCCAATATTATGTCATTCTTGTGCAATATTTCATATTCTGCCGCGCCGTTTCGTTGCGATGAAGTAACGTAATTAAAGTCTCTGTGCCAAACCGCGGCACTGTAGGTCTCTTATTATTTTAAAAGAGGTGAAGTGATGACAAAGTTGGCGTGTATAGCTTTGGTCCTAACCACAGTCGTTTCTTTAATTTACACCATTTGTCAGAAGTGCGTTCATATTTGGACACAATTTGTCATTTTAATGTGTAAACATACCGACGTTATTTGAAATTATGCTTGTTTTTGTGTTGACTCAAGTAAGCCTTGGTCATAATAATCTATTATGCTTTTTAAAATGATTAAGGCTTTTCTTGGGGGGGGGGGTGCATCCAGATATTTTCTGATGCAATCAAGGCAGATGAAAATAAAAACATTACAGTCAAATGAAAAGAAAAAATATTGCTGAAGACTTTTTGTTTTGTGAAAACAATTATTTTTTATTGAGCACCATTAATCGAGTACAAAGACATAAAAACTGTTAACAGTTTTCATTTGTCAGCTCAACCCAACCCCTAAGTGCACCTTAAACTTTCATAAATAATGGATGGATGGATAAACTTTATTACAACAATATCAGATCTTTCATGGATGATGGAATACTGAGGTAAAGGCGAATGAAACATGAATTAATTTTAATATGGACTACAGTTTATCTACTGCAATTACAGATATATCACCTTACTAAATATTTTGTTGTGCAATTTGGTAAACATGTATTACTAATTACACTACTATTAAGGCACAAGGGTGGATTACAACAATGTAAACGACATTTGTGTTGCCACTTTGTTGATATCACCTTGTTTCATGAAACTTGATATTTAAGCGTTTGTATTGGACACAAAAAGTGCTTGTGTTGATCTCAGTTTGTCACCACGCTTCAGCCAACTTCTCGTGACGTCTTTGTGGACCACGCGCTTCAAATTTTAGCGAGGTGGCCTTTGCAAGCAGCTATTTTTAGTTGGTGATTGGTCGGTCGGGATGCCTGACGATGACAAATAGATGTGCTTTGATTTGAACACGAGTGACTTCGGGAAGCTCTATCTGAGTCTGTGATTTTGAACATGTGGTACAAAAACAATATAATTCTAATGAAATTGTTTATGTCATTTAAATCTTAAAGTATCTTATTTGTTTGCAGAATCCTGGATCAGATGTTGTGTAAAAGGGCAATGGCGTATAAATTGCTAGCCCACTGTCTGAACACGGCTATGATTTTTTAGCCGTTCGCAGGAGGATGTTAAAAACGACAATCAGTAGAGGAAGACTACATTTTTGGTGTTGCTTGAGGAATTTTTTTTTTTTTTTAATTTATTATTATTTATTTTTATCTGTGCCCAAGTTGGACAGTGACCAACCCGATCCAGCAGATGGAGCTATGGTGAAAAAAAAGCTCCGTCTGTGGCAATTGGCTATTTTACACTGTCAACTTTGGAGATAATTTCTTAACTTTAACTGTATATCTCTTATGAGGTTGAAATAAACAATTGAATTGTATTGTTGCCATTATATTTTTTTCGTACTATGTTTGTTTAAAAGTAACCCTACCATAATGAAAGAAAT
This sequence comes from Idiotropiscis lumnitzeri, assembly GCF_059441095.1. Classification (NCBI taxonomy): domain Eukaryota; kingdom Metazoa; phylum Chordata; class Actinopteri; order Syngnathiformes; family Syngnathidae; genus Idiotropiscis; species Idiotropiscis lumnitzeri. The sequence continues at coordinate 16,845,695 of NC_142402.1, forward strand.
TACATTCAACCTCTGTGTGATGCCCATTACTGCCACCTACAGGGCTGGAGTGGCTAAACATGTCAATGGCAGTTGTTTTGAATTTTCTAGTTAATTTTTTGCTTGTGAGATTTTCCCATTTATATACAGGCATGTGACATTTTTTTCTGAACTGAAAAGCAATGTCATGAACCCTCCTCTTTGTGGTACTCTTTACTGCCACCCTAGGGCTGGAGTGGAACAACACACCAATCGCACAAGTTTAAGCTTGTAGAGTTTATCTGTAGGATGTTTTTGTGTATTTTAAAGGAAGGATTATGTGCTTTCTTCCCAGGACGCCAGCTACTGGCTGCAGGTGCACCGTCTGGAGCACGGCGACGGTGGAATCTTGGACCTGGATGATGTGCTGTGCGACGTAGCGGACGACAAAGACCGGGTAAGACCAGTCAGACAATGCGCGCTTGTAGCGTGATGAGTAGATAGACCCCCACGCCTCTGTAGGCCTCATTTTGAGCATAGCGACAGTTTCTCATTTTCCAGCACAATGCTTGGAGCCGTGTCCCTTGTGCTCGTGTGCTCCAAGTTGAAATCCCGTGGTTGATTATGTTGGCACGCAGCGTGGATGTTGTAAAGCACTCTGGAGGAGGAAACCGTGTGTTTGCGGTCGCATGCCGCAGACCAGCTACACGCTTACCAGGATTGTGACGCAAAGACTGTCTGTTTCTGTGAGTGAGTGTGTATGTCTGTGTGTGTGTGTGTTCTTTTTAGTTAACTCATTCACTGCTAGCCATTTTCAAAGCAGACTTGCTTTGCAAAGCAGCAGTTTCAGAGCATTTTGACTGATTTGTGTTTGTTGTGATTTTTAATGGTCAGTTTTTCAAAGGATGATCGGTCGCGCTCCAATGACAAGCATGTACTGATTTTAAATCTCTCCGCTACCTCAAACATCTTCATTTGGGATGCCGCCCAAAAGCAGGAGGGTTCTTTCGTTACAGACAACCGCCAAGCTCCTGGCAGCTCCTGTGACTCATCTTTAGAGTCCATTCCGCCAGGCTGAGCTTTTTAAACTCTGGAAGGAATGCCGCCCCATCTTTTATTAGCTCACACACACACACGCATGTTTGGGGAAGCCAAGCATACTGTATGTTTTGAAAGTATGTGTGAGCAGCGTGCCAGGAAAAGTGGAGTGAATCTTTTTTTTTCCCCAACTTCTTTCCGTTATCTTCCCTTCCTCTGCACAGTCAGGGAAAGATTTGTTTGAGGCGTTTTTTCTCTGAGAAGTTATTCCCTGCTTGTCTTGTCAAGCCGGACAGATGACCACATGTCAGGTGTGAGGTGATACTCCTCCAACCATGCCAAGACTTCGAAACATGACGTTTGCGTTTATAGTGTGTGTTTGTGTGTGTTTGTAAAGACGTGTGTTTGGAGGCGTGTATCGCACAGCTGCGTCCGCCATCGCAGGGGTCATCATCCATGTGTGACCCCTGTCAGCATTTGAATGTTTGGCACGCGTGTAGCTTGTCGTCATTGTACAAATTTCACAATAAGGCGTAATTATTTTGCTGCAGTTGTATCATTTCCACGGCAACGGCGAAAGGCAAAAAAACAATTAAATCTGGCGCAAACTGAAACAGCAGTACTAAAAATGTTTTTTTAACCTCATTGTCATAAGGAAGTCTTTTTTGTGTGTTTAATTTTGACTTAAATCTTATAAAAACCAACCCCCCCCCCCCCCAAAAAAAAAGAGACATGTTAACATTTTCTGGGGTGAAAGCTAAACTTTTTAAAAACGGAAAAAAGTGGACAACGATAATCAGTGTTAATTCTCACATGATCGATACACAATCATCCACAGTACTTAGTGAATCCTGGATTTTTCTCTGCATTTCAGTTTACTTGCCGTGTTTGCCGTAACATGCATGCAATGAAAAAAAAATCACCGTTTGCTCCTTCGTTGTTTATTTTGGATGAATGTGATAGATGCTGCCTGTTCTTTGTGTGTGTATCGTATGTACTCGTATTTACTTCGACGCGTGCTATGTTTGTGTAAGCTGAATATAGTGCGTGGCATCACGTTCTCCGAGCATGGGAGACGAGCAGACAGACAGGAAGGCCACGAGGTTAAAACAACCCTGAGGCGTTGCTCATGACGTCTCCTCCCGCCTGTCTTCTGTGTGCGCGTGTGTGTGTGAGCAAATGTGATTGTCGAGGAAGCAATCCGATGGATCCTTTTCTGCCTGACATACAGGATACACTCGCAGATGTAACAATTGGCATTCGCAAATGTTTCAAGACAACATAAAACTATTTGCTTAAAAAAAAATATTTCTGGCTTTAAAATCATGTTCTGTATATCCACTATCGAATTTTGAATTCCAGCACTATGTGACGTGACGCTCAGTAATTACAAAAAAGATTTGGGAATCATGGCGACATCCTTTTGTTGAAAGAAAACAAGACTCGGGTGCAAAATGTGATCGGGACATCGTCAGATAGCAACGATGAAAGTTGTAAACGTTAATATTTCTCCTCAAAAACTGCGGAACTGAAAGAGTGATTTTGCCAGATGCATTTGAAACTTTATGTAAACATTGTGGGATTATAGTTGGGGGGTTTATTTAAGCAATAATCTATTATTTAAAAGTGTAACAAAAACGGTTTGTACCGGAAAATTGATTTTTGATTGAAAAGTTGCGAGTAAATCGAATTGTTCCATTTTGAAAAATATCGAGATGCGTATCGAATTGATTCGTCTTTTATTGGAGCGATCTATCGTAAAATGAAAAAGCGCTGATAAATGCATTTTAATCTATGTAAAATGACAACAAAAAAGTCATTTCATTCATCTCCTCAATATCTCGAATCGTATTCTCACTCAGTCGAACCGAATCGAATCGTACCACTTTGAAATCGAACCGTCCTTGAAAGGTTACGCAAGCCGCATATTGTAAACCGCAGCGAATCTGGATTTATGGAGGGATGCTCACAGCAACTATTAATATTACCATTTAAAACATTTTAGTGGAAGTCTGAGCATCCATATAGCGTATCTCTCAGTTATTGTTCTGGATCTGTGCCTGCGCTTGTGTTTATGTACCTCTGCCTGGGACATGTACGGGCAGACTGACAATTAATAAATGGCAAGCGGGCGAGGTGGGAAAGTGAGTTGCTGAAACATGCCCCGGAATTAGTTGTGAGCTCCTCGCCCTCCTTATCGCTATGCAAACCACACCCGCCGCACTCGGTCCTCAGATCCTCGCGGGCGAGCATCGCGGATGACCTCATTCCTTCCACGCTCGCCTTCCTCCTCCTTCCTTCCTTCCCCCTTCTTCCTCCTCGCCAGCCCCCCTAACCAGAACAAGATGACGACACGTTGCCAAATTCAGCCGCAGTTTGACCGACCGCTCATGACATATCTGTTGTGATTGATTGATTGTGTGGGAGATATCATGCTAAATGCTATGTGCTTTTTGTTTTGTTTGCTCTGACTTTCCACACCAAATACTTTTTGGAGGGACATGTTTGGCCAGCAGTGTATAATTTTCTGTGGTTTTTATTGCAACTCAGCACTCCAGAGCACAAAAGAAACGATGTGCAAAATTTGGGTTTTCGTCACTTGGAATGAATTGAATCTGGATCAGTGGCGCCACCATGAGCTTCGGGACAATTTAAAACAAAGTAGCAAAAGTCATACTGAGATTCAATAAAGAAAAAAGTAACTTTTTTCAAGTCATTTGGCCATTTACCAGGTCCAACATGTCCAAGAGATTTTGTCCGATTGCAACCAAATTTAAGATGCGTTGGTAAAGCAAATGATGGAAAACATATGTCACGGTCAAATCGTTTTTCTGATCAGAAAAAGAAAATAAATGGAACTTTGTCTTCATTTATTTTATAATGAACTTTTGCCCATTAAAAAAAAAAAGTGTGATGGCTGTTTAGGATTTCAGAACGCAATTTAATGCAGTATAAGGCAGGAGACATTCTTATTTTATTTGTGGTACAGTGTATAAAATAAAGTATGCTCTTGCGCTTCTCGCTCCGGTCATGTTCAACATCGTTTAAACGAGCACATTTCCTTCTGTGGTCACTTTGGCGTCCTTCTTCATCTTTTCGTTCATGAGGTCCGGCCTCCGTGATCCCGAGGACCCACAACACGGCACTAAGCCCGACGCCACCGTACATGGACACAAGGGAGACACTATGGTAGATTTTAACTCCCTCTAAAAGGGCCAAATGCTCAAATGTTGGGGAGCCGAGAAATAATCCAATTTAAGCATCTCTTCGCCTTCCGAAAATAATGGCCTTGGTCTCTTTTTTTTGTTTGTTTTATTGCTGTTGTTTTTTACTTCTGGCAGTACGGTGACATCTAAGTCCAAAATAAAAACAATAACTTTTGTGCTCAGATAGTTGGAAAGTGGACGTGGGGCTGTCTGAAATTCACCTATCAAATCTCTGCCTTTCATGTCTCTGCTTGCAATTGTCCCGCTCGCATCTCTTGTTGTTTGTCATGGCAACAATTTGTAAAGGTCTAATGGAAAAGATTTCATCGAAGGCCCAGTGTCCTGTGCTCTGATAACTGTTTATTTCACTTCCAACCAGGTGGGTCCTTTGATGCTTGTTGCTGTCCAAACAAGCGGAACTTTTTGTTGTCAAAGTCTGCCCTCTTGTGGTCAAAGGTGACAATGCATGTAAAAATATTAAATGACTAAGAGTCATTTGTCACATATTGCCCCAGATGATCTTTTGGTTTGGATTTGATTTCTTCTTATTGTACATTGTGTTACATAATACTGAGTTTAGAGGGACAACAATGAACCGGTTAATCGATAATTAATCGCTTATCAAATTCATTAGCGACTATTTTGTTAATTGAGTAAGAGTTCAGACCTCTTGTTTGGCTTTTAATTACCCAAGTCGTCTGATTTTTAGCCTCCTCCATCCATTATCTGATCGGCTTCTCCTCATGAGGGACGCTGGCGTGCTGGAGCCTATCCCAGCTGTCTTTGGGCAGTCGGCGGGGTACAACCTGAACTGGTTCTCAGCCAATCACAAGGCACACGTTTACCGGCCGGGGGCAGATTCGAATCCATGACCTGCTGTTGGGCGGATGTGCAAAACAATCAGCCATTTTGCCACCGATTTTAGCCTCTCAACTGTAAAATCTCTGATTTCTGTAATCTTCCATGCAAGAAGACTGCTTTCCTTTTTGTGTTTGATCAAAATAAGTCGCTATTTCTTTGATGTTTTCTGACATGCTACAGACGAAACCTGTAACTGATTCAATTATGTTAGTGCGTTTTGTGCGCTACCAATTTGAAATCATCCCGGTTTTAAATTAAAGATGTATATATTTTTATCCAGTTCATCAATTAATTGAAAAAAAATCACATCCGCAGATTAATTGCTTCTGAAAATAATTATTTGCTGCCCAGTGTCCAAATCCCACATATTCCCAAAACTCCGTTATTGCACACTTTCACCAAAAGGTGGCAGTGTGATCACATGAAGCCTGACTGCAAGCTGCTGGAATGTCTCTAGCGACACTCACTCCCCAAACAAGCACTCACTGAGTGTTGGATGCTTTTGAGACTTAATGACTGGAAGAGTTTAAAGGCTTCATTTGTTCATTGAGTGTCTGCCTTTAGAGCGGGCCGCCGACCTTTCTGGACTTTGAGTTCACCACAAGGGGTCACGGTAGGATCACAGAACTAGACCCAAGTCCAGGCATATGACCTCGGTCATCACTTAAGCCTGTGGCTCAGTGGCGGTTAGGACTTCGGGGACTTGTGATTGCGCAACTAACAAAGTGAGACGAGGTGCCTCGGACCTCCCTCAGACCGCTAGTCGAGCAATTAAACAGGAAGAAGCTGCTCTCGCAACAAACTCATTGACCGCATATAATCAGCATTGTGCCGAATAAACTCGACCGCTGCTCTCTCGTCCTTTTTCCATCCTCCGATTGTGCCTCAGCCGCGCAAACCCAAACAATCCGCCTGGCCGTTCCCTATAGGCCTGTTTTTATAAGCATGCCTTCAGGCAGATCTCTGAAGATGAGTCTCCAAAACTTTCCTCCCCATAGGGTCCCATTTATTTATTTATTTATTTTTCAGCAAGCCAGCGGCTGTTGCCAAGGAAAATGTTTAGCCCGATGTTATTGTGTGAGCAGGGTTCAATACTTTCTCACACACACACAAAGTCACACATCCGAGGGAATGCTCCTGACAAAGCCCTAAAGGGCTGTCACAAGTCGACAGTTGCCAGTCGGGCTGAACCATTTTGGGAAAAGATTGCATTGCTACTTTTCTCACAGATATTACCTTCAAAGCTTTTGCTCTAATAATGTATGAACACTAAAGAGACAGTGTGAGGCGGGCAATCCTTTAGTTATGGAGAAAGCCTTTATTCTGGGCATTTAGAAACATTTTTCATTTCTATTATTTGTGGCACTTCTTGGTCCTTAAAGGTGGCATCTCACTGAGCGGTTGTTGAAGATATTGTTTGCAAACACACCCCGTTTTCAAGCCTTGCGCCCCTTGGTGAGATTGCACCTTAACGTCCTCGCATATCTTGCATATCGTAAAAATAAAGTCCATACTGCTGTGGCGCAAGATAGCTTGGCACCCTGCATTCAAGCAAATGTTTTATTTATTTATTTTTTTAAATCAGTACTGTGTGACCTGCTTTGTGAATATGGGGCACTAACGGCAGCTTTGACGATTTCGAAATCGCATTTTCTAAGATTGCGATTTCAGTCCCATAACGATAAATCGTTCAGCCCTACTCCAGCAAATGGCATGACACGCCTGTCCGTGATTCCCTGCGTCATCCTGAGCACTGCATGACTTGGAGCAACTGGCCAGACTTGGTCAGCCATAATTCAACTCGGAATCGGGTTCGAAACGAGCTCACATTGCCCGCTTCCCAACTAGGTCTTCCTTTCTCCTCCTCCACTTTCGTCGTTGTCACTCTAATTGCCCCATAAAAAGAAATGCTCGCAGACGGATTTGGTCCTCTCAGGTTCCTCTTTGCTCACAAGATTAATTGCCCGTAAAAGTGACAGGCCACTTGTTGTCCTTTCACGCCCCCCCACCCCCCCCGCTCTCTGGAGACTTTTAGCCGTCTTCTCTGTCGTGTTGTGTAGTTTCCTTCGACTCTGCGCAACTGGCAACGTGCTGAACTTTTGCTCTGGTGCGGCTTATCACGACCGATCAAGAGAAAATGTGTCTGCAGTGTGTGTCAGAAAGCCTTTTTTTTTTAAGTGGCGTGATGGAACTGATGCAATGCTTTCATAGTCTTTGTAACCTTTAATGTGCTTCTCTGTGATGGAAGTGTTTATATGGACTCTTGAAGAGTTTAGAATATGATAGCGACGGCGCTGAGACCCTGCCAAAAACCGAGTCACACTTAAAACAGTCTTGTTGTTGGTGTTATTTATTTTTACGTGCTGGTGTACTTTTACTTGTATGTTTAAAGTCTCGGTATCAAGTGGAATCATTCACACCAGCGCCGTTTCCAGATGTACAAGCCAGCGATACATCTTTCTTTGTGTTCCCGCGCTTGTTTCTATCTTGTCCTCCACAACATGTCCAAAAACATATTTTCAGTTTGCCAATGAACCGCAGCATGCCTGAATTTGATCCAGACCGAGACCGAACGTTCCACCGTTGTTCTTAAGACCACGTGCCGCATGTTCTTCAGGATCAGCTCCAGAAGGGACTGCGAGTTTCAAGCCTGACCGTCAAGTAGTCGCTTTCCCCCTGCCAAGACCGGATGAGGAATCTGCAACTGGGGGGGGGGGGGGGGTGATGACGGCTACATGGAACTTGAGCCTCCTGGAGAGACGAGCAGAGCCCCAAAGACTGGCGTGAGAGAATGTTGTACATGTTTACAAGTCATTAGCAGTCTCCTTCGCAGAACTTCTTCCCCCTCTCAGCAGTTGGTTGCAGTTTTTGAAAAGTCGGGGGTGCCATTGTAGCTCAGGGGTCACACGGAGGAAAATCTATTACTTACTGGGTCGGACCTGTAAAATCAGGATCTATAACATAAAACAACTGGCCTCAATATTACGCAGATTATCGCTATTTGCGAGATGTCCTGATGTTTCCAGTCGTTGAATCCGTCATATTTAACACACTTATTATTTTTTTTTATATATATATATACTTTACCAAATCTTCTCGCGGGCTGGATTAAACCCGCTTTCGGGCCTGATAAGACACCCCTGCCTTAGGACATGAAATGACGTAAGCATGTCAAGCACAGATGGGTGAGGAAAAGTGACTTTGCTGCAGTGTAGCATTTGGAGGTTGTCGAAACGCTGATTTGTGTTCTTATGTCCCAGAGGTGATGTTCATGTGATAGTTGGCCTTTCTTTTAATGAGGTTTGAGTGACAACTTGTAAGCTGATGATGTGCTCTAAGCTTCTTCGAAGGTTAGAGTTCATGTTTGGACACTCGAGGGACGAGCCAGCGATACCACCTCACTCCCGTAACGAATCACTAATCCGGCGTCCCTTCGCCCCAACTCTGCGGAACCTGGGCTAATCGCAAATATCCTCCATCGTGAGGAATTCTCCCTCTGAAATCACCGCGGCTCGCAATATCATCCGTTATCTTCAACGGCAGAGCGCGTGGTGAGTTATCGCAGCATTTTGAAGGAAACGACTCCCTCGTGAAATCAGCGATGTCTGCTATGTAAAATGTGGCCAAAAAAAAAAAGAAGACGAATGATCTCTCGCCAGGAAAACACGTGGCTGGTGTTTGAGGGCTGACGTCACAGTCGCTACAGTGCCACGAGAAAATAAAACACTTGAAAAACCCTGAGAGATGCAAAGGGAATCTGCCATTTTAGTCTGACGTGGCCATTTTCGATTTCATTTTGGTTATTTCCAAGGGTTCTTCGTGGACCGGCTTGTACTGGAAATTGTGTACAATTGCAACCAAATTGTGCATGGCCACAACAAGGCAACTAAAGTTGAAGGCTCAAAATTCAGCCCGTGAAGACAATTTTCCTTCGAAATATGAATATTGGTAAGCAAGTCCTAAAAAGGTCTCCGGGTCACATGTCGTAAAACAAGCAAGAGGACTGTCATTTTGCTTCTACATTTCAAAGCGTCGTTTAATGACAAAGTTGTCTTAGAGATTTTTACGATTGCTCAGAAAATTTAGCCACTAATGGTAGACATGTCGATAATGAGTTGACAGACAAAAAAAGTCTCAAATTCCTAACCCATGAAAACAAAACTGGATTCTGATTCTGATTCTGATTCTTTTTTTAGGCTCATTTTCAGGGATTGCCTTCATGGTACAACAACTATTGATTTAACGTAAAATTTAATCTGATTTACTTTTTTTGATTGCCAGGATTTGAAAACGTATCCGCACTTGTCAGAGCACACCTAACAAAACAAAAATCAAGTCAGGCACCTGATCACAAAAGCACTTCCTGGATCGCATCTCCAGGTCTTGGATCCTTGGAACGGCCCAATCTGTTCTTAAATCAAACGTTGTCAAATGAACAAATGGACACTTGACTATTGCGTTGCCAGGGTTTGCAACTCTTTTTCTTTTTTTTTTTTCATCAAAGGTTTTTATTGCAAGGGCTCTTCAAATATTGCGATAGTAAACCCAGGTGACATCTTCAATGAAAAAAACACTCTTAGAAGGCCAACATTTGGTTTCTAAGCCCGCAGATGCTGTAATTCGTGATTGCAATGACATTTTTAGCTCTTTAATGATCAGTTTTACGTTTTCTTCTTCATGTTTAAATTAGAGACCTTAAAAGCTTTTCTAAAGTGCGTATATTGATGAATCCCGCAACTAGTTTACTTAAATCGTCTTGTGTTGTTTTGTTCTTTATTAACTGTGGATATAGTTGCCGTATTGAGGCAAGTACAAGTCATCGTATTAATCTTGTCTGTGAGCGAGTTTCCCTCCAAATGCTATTAAGCGTTGGCGTGCGGATCGGGCGACTTAATTAAACTAATACATCAACGCTCTCGCCACCATCTGCGTTTTTTTTTTGTTTTTTTTTAAACGGCAGCGTCGCTGCCTGCGATGTGTTGATTAGCCCTACGCAAAAAAAAAAAAAAACAGGTAATTGAAGCACAGGCGCTAAATATAGCCAGGCAGCGCGATTAGCGATGGCGGCGCATGATGCATGGCACTCGTTAGCGACGCCATCGCTAGCCTTGCCGCCCACATTCCCGGTCATTACAGGGGAACGCTGCCCTGTCGGCACCAGTCTCACTTTTCCTCTCAAAGCAGTCAACTTTGGATGGTTGTTGAGTGACTTTCGATAAGTATGCCATCCCTTTTGGAAGAGTGTAAATTTAACGACATGTATCATAGCATTTGTCATTGCTATAAAATGGTGTAATAGTAAATTTCGTGTAGCACACCTCACTTTGAGTACTACTTTTAGTTCTGTCGTCGTCATTAGCATTCGCTCTAGCTTAGCATCATTGCGCGGAAAAGCTAACGAGAGCACAAACATGGACGACTGTTCATCTTTGATTGTTTTTTTTTTCCAACATTTTCATTTTCTTCATTTGAAAAAAAAAAAAAACGTGAGCACGGAGGTGATTGTTAAAACAGATCAACTGTTTCTGAGCCATGTTTTCCCCGAGTTGTTTTCTCATAATTAGCGTTTTCCTCTTTGGCTTAGCATCACTAATGCACTGTCCCCGCTAAAAAAAGCTAAACAAAACAAAACTATATATACATATATATATATTTTTTTAATATTCATTACCATAATTACCAATTTTCTCTTTAGCGGAGCATAACAGACATAACCTATGAAAGGCGACACTTGGCTAAAAAGTCAAACAAACCTGCCAGAATGTGGACAAATGCAAAATGGATCAGCTACAGCTAGTGCCAAGCTTCTGTGTTTCTTATCATTATGTCACCATTAACGGTTTCTCCATTATGATACGCTCTGCATGCACCAACCCCCCCCCAACATTAAAAAAGCCCACCCAAAACATGGACGTGGAAGTACATCCGCCAATGCCAAGTGACTATCAAATTTTCGTTCGGTTTCTGACTTGATGACTTTTCCTTCTTTTCTCGAGGTATTGGACCGTTGAGGCTCCGCTTTTATTATTACTGCAACTCTAGATGACTTGTTATTGGATGATTGACAGTCCCTTTGCTCCATTGTCCGCAATCCAAGCCGACTTTCTGAAGAGGACTGAAAACAGGACGTCTGCTTTCCTGACGCAGGATCTCGTCCTCGAGTGGAGTTACACAACAAGTTGACAAAGAACATTTAGCAACAACTTGCACAAACGATGAACCCGAGTGAGTGCGTCGCGGTTTCTGGAATCAGCAGTCGGTCCTGTCGGGAAAAAGTGTTTTGTAAGGAGGGGAAAGTTTGAAAGTCTACTCCTCAGCCATGTTGGGACAAGGCGTTTAGATTATGCAGCTGTGCTTGTCAAAGTGATTCTCATATTGTTTTATATTCGCCTTTTTCGCACATAGCGAGACCACAAAAGCGGCAGATCAGAGCCAAAACTGCATTTTTCTTTCTTATACTCAGACCCTGTCAAATTGGGAGGCATGACACTTTGACTTGGACCAGTTTTGTATTTTTTACCTTTCACATGTAACGATGACTAAGAGGAGAAAAAAGCCTGAAAAGCTCGAATTAGATTGGCGCTGAAATGCCAAAAGCAGCAAAATATGGCACATGGCATGATTGTCCTAAAAGAATTTTCACACTCCAGTCCTGCCTGGCTTTCCTCTATGAACTGTTCTCGCTCTTCACCTCAAGGCAACACATTTCTGTGTTCACGTCAGTAACATTAGTACAAAGCGACGTGCGTGATTTGGGAGGGGAAGGCGCAAAACGTTGCCTGTTTTTTTTAAGGGAGGTCACAAAGCACTCTGCCGGCTAATTGTGACACGGCCGTCATGTCAGGCAAACTTCACTGATTAGTCACTAATAGCAAACACATGCATGTAAGCGCGTGTGCGTGCACGTGAGTTGGCCTTTACTCTGCTGCTTAATGTGGTAAAAGTTTGGGGTTCGTGTCAGGTCACGCCCACAGTTTGTATACTACGCGTGCACACGTATACACACCTTGCACGTTTTATTAGCCTCATTACATCCACTTTCAGCTGACTCCAGCTCTAATGTGAAGTGTGTGCCGATTTAAAACCCTAATGGGCCGAATGGGTCCTGATGTGTGTGTACAAACGTGCGCCTGTGTGTGTGTGTGTGTACGCAAGTGTATGTGTGCGTGCAAACCTATTTATGTGTGCACGTTGTTTTAACAGGAGCTTGTCCAGCATGCTATTAAAGCACTAATGTGAAGTGAACCTTTAATGCGCTGGAAACATCAACAAATACTGCGGTCATTTGTGCGTGTGCGTGAGTGCGCGGACGCGTGTTATTTACCAGTATGGATGTGATGTTTTGGTGGGAATTACGTTTTTCTTTGCATTTTAAGTAAACAGATTCCCACAGACCCTTCTACTGCAGGGCCTTTCGTTGCCATATGCTGTCGTTTAGGCGGTTGCGACATGACTTCCGGCAACTTCAAAGCCAAGAAAATAAAAAAAATATGGATTGTATTTTCCTGACAGAGGCAGTGCTTCATTACGAAGCTAACGTTAAACGTTAGTGACTTCTGAACCGTACTAACTAAACAATCACTTGGTTGTTTAATTTCTCTTTTAGTGTGTCTGCAGGCACTCGAGACATACAACTATTTGTATTCAAGTCAATTTTACATGACAAGTCCCATTTAAAGTAGCATTATAGCACTGTCAAATATCAGGCAAGTGTAAAAAATATCATAAACATGAGCTGTCCTTGTAGATTTTGGTCTTTTCAATTGCATTTTCTTTCTCGCACTGTATTGAAAGTCCACCATCCCCAATATCGCTGTCCTTTTTGTGTCTCCCACCACAGTTGATCGCCATCTACGATGAACAGGAGCCCCACCACGGCGGCGATGGCACCAGCGCCAGTTCCACGGGCACCCAGAGCCCAGACCTATTTGCCACCATGGACCTCGTCACGGGCGGCGGCGGCGCCTCGGCCTTCCAACCCTACCAGGCGGCCAGCGAGATCGAAGTCACGCCGTCGGCCCTGCGTGCTAGTAAGCCTCCATTTGGGTTGATCACTTTCTTCCTTACGTCACTGAAAAACCAACAAAAAAATACAAATTTGAAAGGCACACATAGACAAACAAGCATTCACACTCACATTCACACCAAGGGACTCGACAGTTTGCACATTAGGATTGTGCATCTTGGCCACTGGGGGCAGTATAACAACGATTCATACCCAGTACTTAAACTCTGTAAGATGCAGTAATAGTCGCTTTTCGCAGCAAATAAAACATATAGGAGAGTATTGTTATATTGTCTGTCTACATGTGTTGCACACCGTTTGTGCTCTACTATCGGTTCTTTGAAGCGCTGTAACACACACAGGCTCAGTATGGCCTTTCAGTTTTGTGTTTGCATTAAGCTTGCGATTTAAAATTAGTTTGTGTCTGTGTTTTTAATGCGCAAGTATATTTGGGATTTGACAATGACAGGAAATGTCAATGGGGAGTGTCGTTAATCTTGTTGTGACAAGATTTAAGTTCCTTGCCACGATTTGTTTGTTTTGTCCTCGCAAGTCAAAGCAAAGCCGCTGGGCCGTGCCGGAATTTGGCCACCCAACGCAGTGGTTTCCTGGTCTGGTCCCACGCTCCCAAGTGCCCCCCGCCTTCTTGCGCTTGACAATCTTTAGTCTGTTGCCTCTCCTCGTGTTTATAACGCTGGTTTATGTGCTCAAAATAAAGACGCACTTTCCATGTGTGGTCCGCCAGAATGGACCCTCACATTTTTTGAGTGTCGTCAAAACCGCAGGGCGGGAAGAAGAGGAAAAAAAAAAACAATGAATTGAGGGTCAAGTATGGTGTGAGTAGCGCTGTTGTTTATTGGCAGGCATGTTGTTTGGATCTGGTCCTCCCACACGGAGCAACTTTTAAGCAGCGTGATTAGTTTTAATGGAAGGCAACGTTGTTGCTCCCACACTGTTGAGCCGAGTCCAGCCTGCCGCCATCCCCCGCGGTGGCGTGCCGCTGATTAATTGACTTGATCAGGCACTTGAGTCGCAGTCGCAGAGTTAGCTTATCGGATGTTGGCGTCACGCACACGCTTCCGCCATTTGTTTCACTCTGTTCACAGATTTATGATAAGGAATTATGATCACGTCCTTTTGTTATGTTTTGAGTTATTGCAGCATATCATGCACCGTCCCTTACATAATCGGCATCGCTCACTAAGGGTTGAATGCTGTCTGTTTTTCATCTTGTTTCATTTCGACACGTAGGAGCAAACGGCACTGTTCCTGCGGAACAACATAAATCATTTGTTTGCATTATTATTTATTTTTTTGTCACAAGCAGTATATCAAGCACTGTATAATGCTGTAGATCATGTGACATCAGCTTAGCACCTGTATTTGTCATCTGATTTGTGCAACTTTTCTTTTTCCTGTTAGACATGCCCCTGCACGTCCGGCGCAGCAGCGACCCCGCCTTATGTCTCAACGGGCCGTTAGGCGGAGGCAGCGATTCGCGGGCACAAGCGGAAGAACCGCCGTCGCGAAAGAACCCGACCCGATGGTCCACCACCGCCGGCTTCCTAAAAACCCGCCACGCCTCGGGAACCAATAGCCTTGAGAGAAAGGTGAGCGCAGTACGTCCTCATGGACGTCCACATGAGGGCGAAATTATTTGAATTTTTTCCACCCCCTTTGCTGCAGGGTAAAAACTTGGACACGTACCGCAGCCTGCCAAGGGATGCTGGAACGTGGGCCAATCAGAGAGACTTTCAGAGGGAGACGGCACGGTCGTCCCTCAGCGCCAATCACCCCATGGTGGACCGATGGCTGGAGAGGCAGGAACAGGTACGTTTGCCGTTGATTGGTGGACGTGTGGCACAGTGCAAGTTAATGGTGGAGTTGACACACTTTTGACCCAACTTTTTGTTCAATTTTAATTTGAATATTTGCTTCCAAGCCACCCATTTTTTTATTTGGGCAGAGGTCGCTTGCACTATATGAGTAAACGAGTGACAGCCTGAGCGTGTGCGGCAATACTCTTCAACCTGTCCCATTTAATGGCTCATTAGAAGATGTGAAATTCACACAAGGAAGTTTTTTCCCATTATTTTCACATTATATCCAAATAAGTATGGGAGTTAATAGGAAAAAAAGCCCTTGCTCTCGTATGTGTGTTGCCTTCATGACAATCTGAATTGCCTTTTTTTCTTTATTGACGCGTTTATCTTGCAAAGTCAGATGTCGCCTTCAGGGGCCGCCTGAAACTGACTGTTTCTAGCCAGCTAGCTTTCTGTTGAACCTATGGCAATAAAGCAAATCTCAGAAAATGAAAAGAAAATCAGAAAATCACTTTTAAAAATACATTAATAAATCAAAAAATGATCTCCCCAATCTATGATTGATTGATGCCATTGAAATAGAATCCTGCGGTCTTTGCTGTTTGTTGGTTGAAAATGTCTTATCGTGCAAAAAATCGCACACTCCTTCATAAAATCACAAAGTACGTCACGCTCGATTCCAACTGTGCATTCGTTTGATCAAACACGTCAAGGTCAGCCAAAGGGAGCAGCACAAGTCTTGTGCTCTTGTACAATTAGCGTTGAAAGATGTTGAACAGGTAGGGTGGGTCGCCATGGCAACTGCGAGCCTTCACCGCCACTGCGGAAGAATGTATTATATATAATTTATATACGCACACATATAAATATATAAAAGAGTGTGTGTGTGTCTAGCTTAGTCCGTTAGAACCTCACCGTGAGTTTCTTTTGCTTTATTCAGGTGAGCACACACACACACACACACACATGCACGCATATGTCAAGTATAGTCACCTCGTTGGAATAACTGTGTGTGTGTGTGTGTGTGTGTCCTGGGCTATTAGGGCGCAACGTGGTTATCTGTCATGGCGGGCTGGCGAGGGGAGGCAGTACTCAACTCACCAGGGATGTTGTTAGAATGACACGTTGAAGGCCGGCTGCGCTCACACACACGCACGCACGCCCGCTCACACACGCACAAATCAGCTTTATGAAACAGTTGTAGTTTTTTTGGTCGCCAGCAGATGGCACTCTCTGTTCAACATTGGGTTGAAAGCTCACTGACTTGCCATTTTTTAAACCAACAGTGCCATCTACAGGACTCAAAAATACAAGAACTGGTTCATGAAGCAAATTTGAAGCTTTGTACCAATCTGCGTCTGTCCTCTTGATTTCTTTCCCCCCTGAAAACTCGACTTATAGTTTTGATTTGAAACCATTAATTTCCATTAACATTCATAATCTTTCAAAAATTAAAAGTCGGCCATCCTGCGGGAACAGATTGCGTCAAATTTCCGGTGATCTGCTTTATCGCGCTCCCTGCGTGGCTGTGCTTGTCGCCTTGCGGTAGACTGCCATCAGCAGCGGTCTGAACAGGCGAGAGATGACTTGGAAGTGGAACGACGGCGACGGCCTCCTGCGGGCGGCCCCGAAGTGTCATGGCAACCGTGCGCCGCTCGGAGCACAAGACCCATTTTCATACTGATGAGGTCTACGCTCGCGGGTGGAGCCTTCCACTTTTAATGACCGCTTCTTTATCTTACCGACCTGTGTGTGCGCGTGCGTGTGCGTGTATGCCAGTGCGCCTGCATGCGTGTCCACACGTGTGAGTTAAAATTAATACGCGGCACAGAGCAGAAAGCAATGTAATATTGAAGTCCATGAATTTTTATTGGTGTTGAAGACCTCCTCCTGTCTGCTTCTCCTGGTGCCGTCAGGTTAGCTTCAACTTGATGCTATACATTCCAATTTTCCAGTAGGACGACCCAAACGATTCAATATCAGATTTCTTTTGACAGAAATAAATCCCACCTTTAAAAAAAAAAAAAATAGATAATCAAAGTTTTATTTTTAGGTTTTTTTTGCCCCCAAGTAGGATTTGCTTTATTTCTCCTGACACCAACCATGTTTTTCCCCAGCATTAACTTGAATGAAACATTTTAACACACAGGGAACGGAAAGGTGAAGAAAATATGTGGTTATGACAAAAGTATTGGGACACCCGTTTACAGGAAAAGCATGTTTTTCTGTCCAGCCACCATTTTTGCTCGTTTGCAGGAGGACGAGGGGAGAGAGCAAGAAAATGGCCGCATCGAGCCGGTGGGCCGAGCCGACTCGTGCTTGGACCACGCCTCCACCGCCGCCACCGTCAGGTCTCTTGAGTGAGTCTCCAACTTCCCTTCACCTTTTCTGAGGACACACACTGCTTGATGGCAAAATGAAGAAAATATACACTACTCCCAAAACGCGGAAAAGTTCAGGTGTGTTCACTATGGGGTGAAATTAGTTGTTGCCATTGGCTGGCGATCTATTTAGGTGTACCTCTCGTCCAAAGACAACTGGGAAAGTCTGCAGCACTCTCAACACCACTCGTGAGGATGAATGAATGAACTAAATTGAGTTCAGCTGAATTTAAGGTTAAAGTCCATTTTCAGTTCATCCTCCAATTCACCCCTCAGCAGCAACCGCCCCATCCCCCCCCAAAGTTTTTTCACGAGGTGCAACATCTTATTTGGAGCACACTACCAAAACAACTCTTCCAAAATGAGGCAATATTGCAAAAGTCATTTTCAAGCCTGTCACTCTTGAGTGGGAGCAAAAGCGCCACGGAAGCTCCCACGCACTCCTCCGCTCCGCCGCCAATGTTATTAGCAAGCGTGTCTGGCGATGGTCCTCGTTCCTCCACTTTGATATGCAGGTATGCTATTGCTGTTATTATTACTCTTCCGACATCTCCTGCTTGTCAACAAGGTGCCCGCTTACACCCCCAAACTAATCACAGTTATTTTTTGTCAAAGCAGCGAGGCGGCCGGATGATGTTTTGTGGCGTTCGGCTGCAAGCGCGAGCACTTGTTTTTCATCGTTTTGGCAGCTTTATACGCACGCTATAGCGTGGATAGATGAAAGGGACACCCACAGGCGACAAAAGAAGTATCTGGTCACCTACAAGGAAATGAAAATGAAGAAAAGATTTGGGGCACCAAGATGGGGTGAAAAATTAAAGTGTTGAGATACTGAGCGGGACTGTTAACAAAAGTATTTGGACACGTCCATGTAGAATGAGAGAAATAAAGACACTGGGGCGTTCAACGGAAAGTGAACAATTCAAATTTTGAATCAAGGTGCAGTTTGGACACTTTTGGAACAACTACAGGAAGTGAAAATCCAAGAAAAAGAACTTATTGTCTAAAATTTGAGTCCAGTTTGTGATTGATTAAGAAATTGCAAAGGTTTGTCCATCCATGTATTTATTTGTGTAACCAGGTAATGAATTGAGAACCAATTCTTATTTACAACCTGGACGCAATTTAGGGATTCGCTTCTTGCCCAAGGGCACTTTGACAGTGGACAGCCGGAGGCAGGATTCGAACCGTTAACTTTGGCTCACTGGACGTGTTCGTCACATCATTAACAGGCAGTCGGAGGTTGACGTGTTGTCGAAACGTCACATTTGAAAAGTCGCCTTTTCTAATTAACACTTGTACGGGCAGAAGTCCAGCAAACGCTAAAAGCGTTGAACTCCGTCCATAATTTATTTCAAAAGAAAACCTTGGAAGGCTTCCAAGCGGGCCACTGCACATCATTATTGTCTCACGCTTGTTTTACTTCAAAGTCAATATTAGGCTTTTTGGCTTGTGTCCGTCACATTTTCAACACCATTTTACTCCGTCTGTTTTAATTCAATATAATTTCCCCTTTTTTTTTTTTCTGTCTCGTGTGTAGCTTCATCACATTTCTTCCTTTTTTCTGTTTGCCCACATGCTGTCATCCATCACGCTTTTCCTCGCCCACCGCTCCGTTGCCCGCCTGATGGCAGAGACCTAATCAAAGTTGTGGAGGTGACAAACGATGGCGGGCCGCTGGGAATCCATGTGGTGCCTTTCAGTGGCAGGGACCGAAGGTAAAAAACAATCCCGTCCAGGCGGGAAGTGGTTTTTTCTGTTTTACCTGTCGGGCCCCAAGTTGATTGAAAGTTGTGCTTGACCCAGAATGCAACAAGAATAGCTGCACAGTTATGTCGCCACAAATATTTTGATAATATGATCCACACCTACTCGAGTGAAATTGTGCGCTCATATAGCAAATTTGTTGGTGATTTCAGGGAGAAAAAAAAACAAACAATTTGTGGCCTCCGAACGTGCCGTCGCATCAGCCGCACGTCGCGTAAATACCCACCCGCATCCTGAAGCCATTTGCCGCTTCGCCGCCATCCATCATAGTGCTTTGACGCCTGCAGTTGACCGTCATATTTGCGCGGGCCTCCCGTCACGTCTGCGCGGCGGGATTCAAAGGACGCGCTGAGCACAGCTGGAACAAAGCCAGCCGGGGAGGCATCGCCTGGAATTTCACATCTGCTTTGAATATTCCCGACGAGGCAGCAGAACCGAAACAAGATCCGCCACTGCAAACTTGGTCGGAGCGGAGATGCTGTCGCCTTCTTCACGGGCTGACTCCATCACGCTAAGAGCACACTTGTAGCGCACGTTTGCCTTTATTGGGAAAATGTGTGGGCCGGCGTTATTCCACGATGAAGCTTTCATCAAACAAAGTAGAGGCCTTTCTCCCGGCAAATCACATTGTGTTCCCACTTCAATCCAATCAGCCGGAATGTTTCTGAACTCTCCCGCCGCCCCCCTGAACTCTGCTACCCTCGCCGTAATCACATTCTCATTCCTATTGAATTAGAAGCCGGGGCCGAGTGTTAAACTGTACAATCTACTCAATTTAAAGAGGTCGCACGCTCTCAGAAAGCCGGGTGCGGGGGGGACCTCGCATGAAGACTGTTAGGCTTGCCTCATCTTTTCCCCGAGTTCTCATTTTTTTGGGCTGTGTAATCCGCCTCTCGCCTTTCTCAGGTGAAGCTAGCCTCTCGCCCTAAACCGGTTTGCCACAGCGGATTACAAGCGTGGCGGCTCAGGCGCTTCACGTTGTCGCGGCGCGAATGGCCAGACTCAGCTGGCCTGCCAAAAATACAATTTAAAGGTAGAAACCATCAAAAGGCAAGGATTGTTCCGGTAAATCCAAAATATTACGTAATGTGAGATGGCTCTTTAGACGCGTTTGTGCCAAGCCGGCCAGTTTTGGTGTCATGCATTAAGTATCAACACCAGTGGCTTTGAAGCCTCGTGCCATTGGAATCCAACCGATTATTTTTTTTTTCCTCTCTGCCACTGAAGAACCTTTTTGTGCTCTTCCCATTTCAAGAATATTGAGGTTAGTGCTGCAACAAAATGGTTGCAGGGTTCACCAGTGACGCTTCTTTTGCATTTGTTCCTTTGATATTCCCAAAATGACCATGAATGCATGATTCGAATGAAAAAATGGCAATTATAGGGCTCATTTTCAATCTACATTTAAAAGTGGGTCGATAAGAAATGTGACATAACAGTATTTGGAAAAATGATCCCTCATCTTTAAAACTGTTAATTCATGTTGTCAAAAATGAAAATATGTAGGCCAGTTATCAAAAAAAAAACTTAAGTTCATGTTACATTTATTTGCCAGGGTTTTTTTTTTTTTAATACAATATGTTCAATTTGGTTCCACTAGTATATAAACGCTACCCTGATTAGTATTGTGTTTGTCCAATATGAATTAATCAGCAAACTCACAGAGCGGCCATTTTTGCAACTTGCTGTAAACTGAAAATGACATTACAGGGCTCAACTTGCCAACATCACATGACCAAACTCCGAAAAGAAGAGAGACGTGATTGGTCATTACCTTTTGACAGGTACTGGCTGAGCCCCGACCGAGATGGATTAAAAAATTGCAGCTTAATGCAAAATAAATCAGAATGCCATGTTTAGACGAGTGGGGGCACATAGCTCACATTATTGTTCAGAACATTTTTGACTTGACTTCCCCTTTAATGTTTTATTTTTTTCCCCATCGTTTCCAGTACTCCCAACGCAGCCACGTCCAAGCCTTCGATGTTTGGTCGTGTTGATTTGAGTATGTTGGACCTTTTCAGGACTCTTGGCTTGTTGGTCAAGCGTCTGGAACGAGGCGGCAAGGCCCAGCAGCAGGCCCTCTTCCGCGAGAACGACTGCATCGTCAGAATCAACAACGGGGACCTGCGCAATATCCGCTTTGAGCAGTAAGCACGCTTCCCGAGGCCTCACTGCGGGACTCTTGGAAGGCCTTCCTTCATCCCGCTTTTTTGCTTCTTTGCTCCTGGTGCCTCTCCGCTTGCGCTAAGTGAACTTTTTCCACCCATTCAATCCCTGCAATCCTTTCTGCCTGGATGCCTTTTTAGAAAGCCGTAGAAAAGGAGACCAACGCTTCCTTTTATCTCTGATCCTGCTTCTTGCGTCATTCCTCCCGTCTACCTAAATCCACCTTTACATTCCCCACATGCGTGGCAGAGGAACGAAAATGGAGTGTGTGTGTGTGTGTGTGTGTGTGTGTTGTTTTTATACTTTCATATAAACAGCTTTAATTCAGATATACGCTACACATGCACGTCCACGCACGGTTGCTAACGGGTTTATGGAAACATGAGATTTGCATGCGGTTCCGCTTGCAGCTCGAACATTATCCGAGAATGCTTGTGGATACGCAGGGGCGCTTTTTGGGGAAGTTAAATCTTCACTGTGGCAGAGTAAAAATATGATGTAAAAAGTCATGTTAGTGAAAAGGCAAAAGTGAGAAAACGGGTAAGAATGCTAGCGAAAGCCAGCTTTTTAACATCAAGATTCCATAATAGCCGCATTGGAGCTGTGAACCAGAACACAGAGATGCGAGGTTTTGTGACTGTCGGCGTTAGCGTATGGAGTGACGTGCAAAAGGCAATTGTTCTCAACGCAACAGTGTGGGTGTCGGATGCAAATATGTGTCCTTTATTTTTACGACTGCATATATACGGCCTCAAGTGGTGTGAATTTTTGCTGCCACAGGTGCATGCAGATCATATTGTTGTCGTCTGCTACCTCATCTACAAGTTCATCCTCCCTTGAGAAGGCTGTCATAAAAGCCTGCTGAAATTTCACAACACATTTTGCCGCCGCGGGAATGCAATAAAAGCCTCGGTGCCGCTTTGGCCTCTCGCCTAAATGTCCTTTCTGGACAAGTCAAAGCGACGTGTGATGGAGGGCAGCAAATGGTGCCAGTGAGGATTTGCTGCTGTCAACATGAGCTTCCTTTTGCTGTATGAGCTCACAGCGAGGAAGGGGCCGGGCGGCGGGGCTCAATTTAGCGGAGGATTTGCTGCAATGTCCGTCCAAGGGAGAGGATCCGGAGATGGAGCTTTAGGGGTAATAACGAACACATTACTATGTTCAGATTACCCAAGATGGATGTCAGATGTAGAAAATAGTTGACGGGGACAATTGCTTTCCGTACAACAGAATCTGAAAATTGAGTGTCAGTTGCCAGTCGCTGCCTAACAACCGCTTTCGTATATACCTCCCTACTCGCCACCAATCTACCAACCCTTAAGCTACTTGCCTCACTACTTGTCACCAATACCAACAAATCCATTATGATGATACTTGCACTTGCCACCAATCTACTGACCCAACACCTACAATGGTATTGATTTACCAACCTACGACCTCCACGTCTACCTCAAAGCTACTTGGCAACAATCTACCAACCTACATGCCAAGCTTCTTAACAAAACTACTCATCGATCTACTGACCTACTTACAAGCTATCAATCTACTGAGCTAGCAACGTACTACCTACATGTTTTTTTAAGCTACTTATTAACTACTGGCAAAAAAATCCCTCCCTTTGTGTGAAGGATTAGGAGTGATTTTATTTCTCTTTTCTATCCACCCAGGGCCCAGAGCATGTTCCGCCAGGCCATGCGTTCTCCCGTCATCATGTTCCATGTGGTCCCGTCTTCTGTGAAAGCGCACTACGAGCACCTGTCCCAGGTCGAGAGGAACCCGGCGTACTCGTCAGGCCGATTCAGCGCCGACTCTGCGTCCTGTGGCACGGATCACCCGCCTCACAGGATGTCCCGACATGGCTCCCAGAAGCAAGCACACTCTCACCCGCATCCAGATCAGACAGACGGCTACTCGCCCGCCGCTCACCCACCAACCGTTTCTGCCGCCAAACCTCCCACCGGACAGATTCACTCGCCACAAAGGGGGCTGACAGCCACACCCACGTCGGGATACAAGAAGGTTGGGAGGAGGCTCGACATTCAGCTCCAGAAAGGTATGGGCGAAAAAAAACGACGATGGTGTCATCTTGGGACTTACCCTTGCATCCCACAATGCTAACTGCTAGCTTGCTAACCCCCTTGTAACCCGTTCTTTATATATTCCCGTCGATAAAATGTTTTGCAATACCCCAACATTTTGCAGTGAAATTTGGCGCAGCCTTTGACAGACGTCTCGGCAGAGGTGACAGGTGCGCCACCTCTGCCGAGGCGTCAGTTGAGGGAAAGAGCTCAGAGCTTGTTGCTTAGCAGCCAGCCGCCTGCGCCACAACCAAGACGGGACTACAATACCCCCAGCCAACCCACAACCCCCCTCGCTCATCCGAGACAAAAACAAAAACAGCTGCTCCCTGTTGTTTGGTCTTCCCCCTGAAATCTCATCGTGTCCTCTCGCTCCTTCTTTCGGCGGCAGACGTTTTCCGGGAGATTAGCAGCACGTCTCTCGAGAGGACCGTTCGCCTCATGTCGTTTTGTTTCTGCCTAATCCCGCCGCTCCCAGCGCGCATTAAACCCCCGCATTGTTTATATACCTTTGAATCCTGCAAGAGCAAAGTGAACTCTCGGCACTGGATATAATTTTCCTGATATAAGAAAAAAAATGAGACAGATCTAAGTGATTTTTTTCCCCTCACCATTATTGTCACCTCTACAAGTAACTAACAGATACGGTTTCAGAAGTGGTCATGTGAGCAGAATGACGCAATAGCATTCAAACTCATAAATACGAGACACCTGCCACCTTTTAAAGTGCTTTTGATTTCACCCCAAATAAAGTTCAGCTGTTCTGGTAGGCATTTATTTCCGTTTTCAATGTGAATATTTTTGTGCTGTTGTTTGAAATCATATCCGCTTTGGCAAAGGTGCTGCGTTCATGATGTTGTCATCAGCATGCTTGACTGTAGCTCTGTTGTACTTTTCGGTGATGAGCAGTGTTGTTTGCACTTTTGGACCCGAAAGGTTTTATCAGAACACGTGTTTAGGAGATTTCAAAACATTGTGTTTCTCTTGTTTTTGTAAGCTAAACTCGCCACCTTAAACGATAACGCAGATTTATGATGAAGAAGGGAGATTGTTGTCACATGGACTAAACAGGTTGTACTTGTTAGAAATTCCTCCGGCTCCTTCAATGTCCTCTTGGCAACCTCACTGACTTTTTATTTTATGTTTTTTCTCTTTTCATCAATTTAGGGGCTCATCCCGTTTTGGTAATGTCACCATTTTACCATTTTACCATATTTCCTTCACTTAATAATTACTGTCTTTGTTGTCGTCCATATTATATTTGACGCCTTGGAAATTCTTTTGTAGCCTTCTCCTGATAGTACATTTATTTTTCAGTTTGTGTTTTGTTGTCTTCCACCAAACTACAATATTACAATTACTTTTTGGACAAATAGTCGCTGAAAGGTCGGAGAAGTTGCTAACTTGGCATCGCTGCCAGCCTCAGGCTGACCTTTGCGTAATTAACATCCACTTAGTCCCAACTTGTTGCTTTGCACAATTTATTCCCAGGCACTAATTCGAGAGCAGTCTGGACAGGATGGAGGTTTAGTCATCATTTCCTCTCTCAAACTGTCCTCATAATAGGATGTTGATTCACTGCTTTCCAAAAAGCATGCCTTCGAGGAGAACTGTAAAAAATCAGCCCCCAAAGCCACTGTTTAATTCACATGTATGAAATCCAGTCGACGTGTTTATCACGAGTTGACCCACAACGAAGTCCTGTGCAGCAAAGCAAACAGGATGTCTGTCGTTTTGCATGGAGGAAAGCAATTTTTTTTTTTTTTTAAACAGACTTTTCTTTCTGACTTTGCCCAATTGCAACCAAATTTGAGTTGACAGAATATGAAGATTTGGGTTTCCGTCATTATGTGTAGTTTGTCTTTTGAAAATTCAGCCTCCCATGCCAGTTTTGTGTAGCAGCATGAAATTTGCTCATGAGTAGACACAAAAAGTCTCATGGACTGATGCGTTACGGTTTGACGCAACCATTTATGAGACTTGTGACATAGTCTGATTGCTACCGAATTTGAACAGATTGATGTCACTAAATAAAAACTTTTAGTCAAATACTCCTGATTTTTTTCCTCCCGAATAATTAGTGGAAAAGCGGCTCAATCATTAACTGGCGGACAGTACTAAAAGCTCAATTTTTCATCATTCGGTGTGTTTCAATGGCCGCAAAGTCAGCCCTATGGAATTCGACAAACATGTCTCATCAGTAGCCCCGCAAAAAAAGGTCTTCAGGAAACATGCCCAATAAGAAACAGGAAGTTTGCTGTTTTGTTTTGAAGCAGCCATCTTAGGCTCATTAGGGCCATTTCCAGGCTTCCGTTCAAGACTTGTCCTAATATTTTGCTTGTTGCATTTAGCCTGCATGACAGGGACAAGAATTGATTGTTGCGACTGCGGATTGGTCGCGTCGCAGGAAATTCAAATAAAACAAGCATGCTATGATTTGTCTTAATGCCAGCAATCTTCCCTCTGGCTGACGCCTGAATGTTTTGTTCAGTCTCAAGATGGTGGTTTATAAATTGACTTCCTGCTCTTACTGTGGTCTCACTCCCGCAGGGCCGGAAGGTTTGGGCTTCAGCATCACGTCGCGCGACGTCCCCATCGGGGGCTCGGCGCCCATTTACGTCAAGAACATCTTACCGCGGGGAGCCGCCATTCAAGATGGACGCCTCAAGGCCGGCGACCGATTACTCGAGGTGAGGAGGACGTGACAGTGACAAGAAAATAAGACCAAAACAATAATTTAATGTGTAAAACATATTTAGTAATATTTATAAATGATCAGCAACAAGTGGAAGTTTTTTTTTTTTTTTCTAAATGTCATACCCATAAATTATAGCGCAAGGCAAAATCTGTACTGTGCAAGCTTTTATAGGTCAAACTTTAAAAAAAAAAAAAAAAAAAGAAAAATGTCAAAAACCTGATGTGCTTGAAAAAAAAAAAAAAAAGATATTTTTAAATCAATGTCCAAAATAAATGCGGATAATCACGACTTGTGCTCAGGTGAACGCCATCGACCTGAATGGTCGCAGTCAGGAGGAGGTGGTGTCCATCCTCAGGGCCACACCAATGGGGGGCACCGTTGGGCTGCTTGTCCTCCGCCAGGAAGACACATTCCTCCCCCAAGAAACGGTACGTCTTTTCTATTTTATCTGCGGCTTGACTCTTTGATGCTCACGCTCACAACCTGTCCAAAGTCAGAGCTTCAAAATAAAAGCGGCAATATAGCACAGTTTTCAACACTTTTGTTTGATTTAAGCAAACACAAAAACATGTATGTGTGTTATGGCATCAAGAGTTCTAAAAAAAAAAAAAAGTCAAATTGTTGTTAAATATGTTCACACTTTATTTCTGCATTTCAACATTTAGTTTTACTTGATAATATTTGTAAGTGGAACAGATTAACTGGATTGACATTGTATCCAATTGGAACTATTGTTTTGTTTTCTTAGAATTTGGCTTTAAAACTGTTTGGTATCATCTGAACTAAAGCAAAGAGGAAATCTTGTTCTTAAAAGGGAAGAAAAATCTATTTTAAAAAATTAAGTCAGATTTATAAAAAAAAAATTTAAAAAAAATTCTCAGTGTTTGTTGCAGCCAAGTGCCTCTCAGGGCGGCAGGCGAGGAACATATCAAGTGGACTGCTAATAAGTTTGAAAGCGTCCAGATGTTGGCGCTAATTGCCCCGTGCGGCAAATGAGACGTGAGGTCCCGCACATCTGCCGGCATCAAAAGCCGCCTGCGCCCGTAATTATGCTCAAGATTGAGGAGGGACGTCCACGCGGCCGGCCGTCTTGTCAGTCGGTCGCTCTCTTTCGGCCTCAAAGCTCGTTAAGTCGCGTAGTGGCTTTTTTGTTTTTTTTTCAACTCCCAGTGGAGGCCAAAGGAGTGTCAATCAAGTGGCTTATTGGCGACAATTCTGGCAAGCAAGTCAAAGTTGTCTTTTTATGAGAGCGGCAGGCGCGCAAAAAGAGCAAGCCGACTCTGAGCTCAGGATGAGGCGTCGTTTTTCACATTGGGGTTGATGCATTCGAACTCCTACTTGAATGTCAACTTGACATTTACAATGACGGGTATTGAACGTACACACAAGCACCCTCGCGAGTAAGTTGATTTTTCTATTTAAAAAATGTTTTTTTCCCCCTCCAAATATGACTTTTTTTCATAGACATAAGGGCTTCCCTTTTTTCCCCACCTCTTTGTCAACTTAATTAATTAATTGCTAATTCATCAATCGCTAATTCATCAATTAGCAAATGAATCTTAATTATTTCAGCAGTAAATATCATCCGATTTCTGTCGTCCTTCCAGAAAACTGAAGACTGATTATAGTTGTGTTCAATCAAAGTAAGTCATTGGCAAATCTTTTATTTGGGGGAAAAAATGAGCAATATATTTGCTGATCAAACTAGAAGAATGTATGTCGATTTGTTTTTTTTCCAATTCTTATTCATAATAATAATTAGGATTAATCAACAAAATAAAAAAAACACCTGTTAGTTGATGGTTGCTATCAGTGGTACTCCCCCCCCCAAAAAAAAAAAAAAAAAAACTTCCCGGCTAGATCTTATCTGACACTTCTGCGATGGTGTCGTGTTTTTTGTCACGTTGTGACTTGCGCTTGTTGTTTGTGTGACCTCCAGCAGGACGGCGAGCCCCAGATGCAGATGCAGATGCAAAGCTCCAGAGATTTGGTAAGACCCCCCCATCAAATCGCATCCTCCTCCTTTTGCTCCTTTGTTTAATCCCCTCTGCATGGACATTTGTAATCTGCGGCAAGTGGATTTGAAAAACACAACCCCCCTCAAAAAAAAGAAGCAATGCTTGAGTTTTGCAGTCACGCGAAGGGAAAGTGAGGCCAATTTGAATCCTTCATCTCGTATGGACGGCGTGTCAGACAGGGGAAAAAAATTCATTTGTAGGCCGAGGATGAGTTAGTCCGTCTGGATGACGCCGAATGAGGTGAATTCTAAAAATCTTTTTTTTTTTGTTTCATGGTCGGAGGCGGAGGGAAAAAAAAGTTTGCGCGCACATCTGCTTTGGAGGCGCACTTTGGTAATGATCCCGCTCGCAAACACTCGGGAGCCCCACGTAAACATCGGGCATCTGTGGCGCGTTCCCCCGGCAAGGCAACTTTTGCGAAGTCTTGCAACAAATCGGAGGCAAACTTGCGTGTAGTCACACTTTCTGAAAAAAGACGCGTTCAGTTCCACATGAATGTCCCCGACGTTTTGATTTGGACGCCGTACGCTTGCCATCAGTTAAGCTCAGGCCGTGTGTCTTTCCAAAGCAATCGCACACACATATTCACTTGCTCACTCTAATTCTGTTCACACACGCACGCATATTCACTCACTCACTCATTCACTCAACAAGTCGAACCGACTGGCCTTCCTGATTGGCTACAACAATGTCAATGATCTCATTCAATGCTATTCACGCCATATTGTGCGAACACCAGCTGGTGGCGTGTGCGTGTTTCGATAGCTTCCTGGCACAGTGCCTCGTGAGCATTATTGTGGAATTGCACGATAACATAAGCAGCCACTTCCCATAAGCCCATGTAAGTGAGAAATGGCCTCCACAACATGGCCCAGCGACGTTTCGCGTTATGGCGCCATTACGCCGGCATCATGGAGACATCAAGACTGATGCTTAATTCTCCCCAGCACGGGTTCCGCAGTTGCCGGGAAGACGGGTGCACCTGCGTGCTCGTGTGTGTGTGTGTGTGTGTGCGCATGCTGTGACACGGCGACGTGATCCAGCCGCCTCCCACCTGGCGCTCGGTGCACCTCGACCCCTCGCTGCGTTTTCTGGGCGCTGTCAGCCAGACTGGTCGGGTCGCCACGGAAATGACACAGCCGCGGGGGCCCGTGTCACAATGACAGAAAAAGAGGAGAGCATTATCCTTTCTTTTTTTCATTGAATCCTCCCTCCGCGCTCTTTCTTTTTTCATTTCTCTCCTGCTCCTTCCTTGTCCTTCCCTCCATTTCGCCATCTCCTTTTTTTTCCTGCATTATTTATTTATTTTCCCTGCGAGAAATTTAGCCTGTAGCGACTTCTCTCTACTGTCAAGATGACATCTCTGTTGGGTCCAAGTTGAACACGGCTGCCGACCTGCTAATCATTCCCGACACTGCACAGCGTGGAAGTGAGTGTGTTATGACCGTGCGTGTGCGTTCGTGTACGGGCATGTGTGTATGCGTGCGTGACGGGGTGGGTGTGGGTGTGTGTGTGTGTGTGTGTGTGTGTAGGCTACAGTAATCTGCTGAAGACTTGAATGCTAAAGGCAAAAAAAAAAAAAAAACAGCACGCTTTGAAGCAACCATTTCACACTCAGTCGCGAAAAATAAAAATGAAAAATCAGCCCAACAGCATTTTGACTTGAGTGGATGTGTCATTTGTAACAGGACGCACAAAAGAGTTTCAAGGCTCCGTGGCTGAAATTGAACATGTTGTCTGCCATTTGGCACTCCGTGACAAGAAGAAAAACTAAGCCGCTCATTCCAATTTCACATATGGACCCCAAATTTGCTGAACAAAAAAAAGTCTTCAAGGAGAAGTCGAGTCCAAAATGATTTTTTTTTTTTTTTTTGCTGCCAGAATTCTAAACAGCATTCGGGTGAATACTGCGTTTGTGGCGAATAAATGAGCCCTTATCAACCATCTGAAGGGGCGGGCATTTTGCAATTTGCTGTTGTCTGAAAATGATGTCACAGTTGCTCAGGGAGCAGATCACCAATCACGGCTCATCTTGTGAATGTCACATGATCAAACACAGACAACAAAATACCGTTGGCCTCATGACGAAGCATAGAACGTATTATCGGAGAGACATTTGTGCTTTTGAATTGACCTCCCCTGCCTGAAATTCAACCGGAAGGCGGCCATTTTGGGTCAAAGCAGCCATTTTGCACTCAAACATACGGAAAAAGTGCGAAACATTCTCATGCCTGAAATTGTGCAGCAATTTTGCAATAATTCCGAGACAGTCACTTTGAGCAAGTCCAATCGTAACACGCCTTGTTTGTGACACACGGCCTGTTTCGTGTTATTTCCCTTCTCTACAGATCATTTCCGGCCGGCTTATTGTGATGCTTTGCAGCGTAATAGGATTGATGCATCTGCGTAATTGAATTCGGGACTCAGAAGTAATGACGTTCCTGTTGTCTTCTTATTTATTCCACCGCACTCGCTGATGATCACAACAACATGGTTATTTTTCTTTTCCCCATCCAAATCCCAGGATGCATTTATTTGTCTTTCCTCATCCTCTTCCTTCCTTCCTTCCTCCACGCATTGCGCAGCCCCCCCCACCCCGGAATAACAAAGCCGACTAATGGCGCGCTGACAGTGAGCCCGCTGATTGAATTCATTAAGCGTGCGCGATAATTGGCAGGCGGTGGCGTGCACGCAGCCCGTCTATTCAGAGGACAGCTGTCAAATAACGAGCTGGAGAGAATGTCGTTTATTGTTAGGAGGGAGCGAGGGAGGGAGAACCGCACACGAGCACCTGTTGTGGCGGCCGACAGAAAGAGAGAGAGAGAGAGAGCTCGTTTGCGTTACGGTGGTCCGAAAATGTCTTTTTTTTTAACCCCACTTTCAACCTCTAAAAGGGTGTTTTATGTCTTCAAATAACCAATATAGTAATAAATGTTATGAATAATCTGAGGGTCAGACGGTCACCTTCATAAAATAACGTCATGCCTAATAAATGCTGCGAAATAAATTCACAAGTAAATATGAACAACAATTTAGTGGACAATGGCCTACTCGCGGTTCAGCTCCCGTGGATTCGCTTAGTTGCTGGTTTTATTGTTTTTTTTCCCCCGCATTTTTTTGCAATATTCTGAAAAAGATTTTACTTTTGTTTTTAAGCCATTTTGTCACACATATTTTCCCACATTTTTTTTTATGCAACTCCTGTCAAATTCCAGTAGTAGACTAAAGTGTAATTGCACATCCTCTACAGTAGGTGGCAGTGGTGCTTTTGTTAACAAAGCGAACAGAGCTGTCATGGGATATGCTTGTATCTCAATCCAAAAGATTGGTTGAATGTGTTTTTGTGGCGTCAGAAGCCCGAGGAGGACGAGCTGGTGCTGACGCCGGACGGCACTCGTGAGTTTCTGACCTTCGAGATTCCGCTCAGCGACTCGGGCTCGGCGGGCCTGGGCGTCAGCGTCAAGGGGAACCGGTCCAAGGAGAACCACGCCGACCTCGGCATCTTCGTCAAGTCCATCATCAACGGAGGGGCCGCGTGCAAGGTCTCTTTACCTGTCTCGAGAAATATTGTCTTTTTGTTTCAAGATATAATTTTAAATAAAAGTAAATCAATTGCTGGCATAACTTGAGCTTGATTGATTTAGAGGCCTTGTTGAACTTAAAATTGTTGGACTCCTCTGAAGTTTGCCTTTCAGCAATAAATATTGAAAGCAGACAGATTACTTTTGTGTTGAATATCTAAACGTCTGCTATTACTTTGGAAAACAATGATCAGAATTTTTGCCAATTTTCTGCAGTGTTCCTTTCACATGTGAACTCTTGAAGAAAATTTCAAAGAAAATCCGATTTATCGATTTATAACGAATGGATAGATTAATCGATTATTAAAATAAGTGTTAGTTGCAGTCATCATGTAACCAATCATTATTAGCTGAGCTCAACTCAATAGTGAAGTTTTTAAACAAAAACCTTATATTGAGATCATCGTGTTTTCTTTCTTTTTCAGGCTAATGATTTGCTGGTTTAGCACTGCTCGCGAGCTCCCTGAGGTGCGATGCGGTGCTAACGATTCAGCTAACATGCTAATGTAGCCACTGTCTTGTGTATTGTGTGACTTCCTGGTCCAGGACGGGCGTCTGCGCGTGAACGACCAGCTGATTGCCGTCAACAACGAGTCACTGCTGGGCAAAACCAACCAGGATGCCATGGAGACGTTGCGCAAGTCCATGTCCACCGAGGGAAACAAGCGCGGCATGATCCAGCTCATCGTGGCCAGGCGCGTAGGCAAGAGGAACCAGGTGGGCCATTGTCCAAAACAAGCTCATTGACAGCAACGTAACGAGCATCAGTATTTGTCGTGATGTCTTTAAAAAAAAAAACTAAAACAAACTCTTGTTTTAACATGGAGTGCAGCGCTGCACGTTCACATTTTGCCGCAAGATTCAGATGAAATTAGGCCATTGTTGAGTTGCGTTTCCATTCGGAAGTCCTTTGACATTTCGCTGGATTTAAGCTTGCACAGTTGGTCGCCTTTTCTTGAGAACAAAGTGAGCAGGGCGAGTGTTGTTTTTTGATTTCTAAAACCTGTCAGGGCGTTCGAGGTGCCCCAGCTCTCCACTCACCCACCTCTGCCCCCGGCCGCACACCTCCCCCTCCCCCTAAGGAAGCTTGCTAGAAAAAAAAAAATCAACTGTGAAGTGAGCTGCAGTGTACGTGCTGTCCATGTCGACAATGTCATTTTTGGAAACGATGTCAGCACCTGAGCCCCCCTCTGGCTGCCTTTGAATTGAGCCTGCATGCGCGTGTGAGCGTGCACGTGCCATGAGCGTGCATGTGCACGTGAGCGCCTCTGGCACTCTTCCTCCGCTGCCTCGCTCTTATCTTCCCTCAACCAAACTTTAGATTTCCCCTCGGCCCGTCTGCTAATTGAAAGCCTGATTCAAGCTCGGAGCTCTGTTTTGTTTTTACTCAACATGTGGTGCGTGGGTGTGCGTGTGTCTGTGTGTGTGTGTATGTCCATACCAAGGTGTGTGTCATTTGTGCATATGTAATTGTGTATTAGCTGCTTGTGCATGCATGTATTCAGGTTTAAGGAAGCATCGCGGCTTGTCCGCGCTTCATCTACAGGGCCGCAGGTGGCGCCGCAGGCTATTCCAATGTCTGCCCACCCCACCCCTATGGACCCCCACCCCCCCAAAAAAAAAAAAAAAAAACTAAAATCCTCCCTCCACATGAGAATGTTATACCTGCGACATCTTCATGTTGCTGATTGGCTTGGCAAGTTTGAGTTTTACTTTTTTTTTGGTTTTTTGCAGTTTGACAGAGTGTCGCCATATCTCTGTCATACTTTAACACCCACATTGGAAGGAACAGCACAATGTCCACTGAATTGAAACGCAACGCAAAAATGTTACCAATATTCCTATTTCTACTTATTATTATTATTAATCTGACATTACAAAAAAAAAATTGCATTTCCCTTCATATCAGTGGCGAAAGAGGCACCACTCTATATTGTTTGATTTCCCCTGCTTGATTTTATTACGATTAAAAAGTTTTTTTTTTAAATGCCAGAAGCTAGGTTTTGACTTTTTTCAAATGTGCCTGCGGCGGAGCACCGTGAGCGTAATATGATGTGCGAAGTTGCACACGTGACACACACTTGACACGTAGAATCAAATCACGTGTTATTTACCATCCTGCCCGCGGCTCGCCTCCCGAGGAGCCAATTTACAATCGCAAATGTTTGCATAAATCACCCGCATGACTGCACCCATCTCCCCCCCCTTCAAATCTCCATCCTTATTCCATCTTCAATTCAATCCCATGCAGCCAACTCGGACGGGATCCCGCCGCTTAATTATCCGTCTGAATATGCAACACACTGCACCACGGCTTGTCCGTGCTCCCTCGCCGTTGCGAATCGCACCCCCAGCGCACCAGTGGCTCAAACCCGCTAACCCCCCCGTCACCCCCTCTGCTATTACCTCAGCCGGCCAAATTCATTAACTAGCTCATTTCAAGTCAAGAGCAACCCACAGCGGTGCCTTGGAAAACCCGAAACCTGTTTTTTGCTCCATAATATTAGGAACGTCTTTCAGTATGAAAAACGTAATTCTGTGACATTTTCACTCAAAGTGAAAGTTGTTTTATTTGAAGTTACCAGCGTTTGTTTTGCCTTTTTTTTAAATTTGGTTGTTTTGATATCAGTGGCACATTTCAATGTTTTTTTTTTAATTACCAAAACCTATTTTCGCTACAGCTGCATTGGCAGATATTTCATTTAACACAGGTGTGTTTTTTTAATTATTATTTTTTTTAATGTCTCAGGCTGCATCTATCGAATGTTTTTGATTGATACAGTAACCGGATTAAAACTGATTCTTACTTTGTATTGAAAGGTTATATTGTATTGTAACAACAAAATGTTGACCAAGCTGCAGTTATAGTAGTTGTCCTTTTGGGGGTGCTATACCGATGTTACACACTCAAGTATTGGTGACTTGAAGTGAGTTTGGCAGTACATAACCCCCCCCCCCTCCCAACACGCACGCGCACACACATTCATCGTGGGTGTTTAGTTTATATGCCAGTGTGTGGACAATCCAACAATAGCGAGTCACCGAGACTCTTATCGCTTGTGACGCGGCGCAGACAACGATGCTAATCCTCATAGCTCCAGCTGTCGCCATCCAGACGGGAAATGCAGCAAACCGCAGCCAATCAATACGGCCAATGATCCATTGGACACACACACAAACACACGCACTCCCGCAGAGTCCAGGAATGTGTGTTTATGGATAAGAGGAGCACAAAATGGTCAATTTGTCGGGCTAAAGTGGAGTCTCATCACAAGTCCCGAGAGGAACATCAGCAGCGTGCGTGCAGGCTAATAAGAACGTGGACGGCAGGCCGGCCCATTGGAAATCCATCCTCATTCGTCACACCGCTAGCATTAGCATGCATCCTGCTGTCTCTTCATTACTGTTGGGATGCAACGAAGGCGCTGACAATTTGTTTGGAGAAACGATTCCGTTGGCTTGCTTTTGCCATGCGATGCAATTCGTGATATGATTCACTCCAATTACGATGCCATTTATGATATAATTCCGCTCGTTCACAATACAATACCATTCACTATATTTGTCATACAATTGATACCATTTATTCGCAAGGTTCGCTCATTTCATGACGCACTCCATTTTTATGCAATGTATGCAATTCACTACGTTTATTGCGTGATATGATTAATTCGATTTTAGTAGAATTCCCTCAAATTCTGATCTGGTATGGTTTATTGAAACATAACGATTTGCTCCATTTACAATGCCATGCATTCATCCATGGTATCAGTTATAAAAAAAATTACACCACCAGAGAATTCACTCCTTTTTACAAAACAATTTGCTCCAATTTTATTGGATGAACTCATTTGTGAAGACAATTCAATTCATTTCCGCTATGATTCGCTCTATTTAAAACACAAATTACTTCCATTTCCGATCCATATTTGACTCCTCGTTTTATGTTCCAATTCACTCCCATTGGTGCAACGATTCACTCCAGTACAATCCGATTTAATTGCCTCTGTTTGTCATCCGATACAAGTCACGCCATTTACAATACGATATGATGCAATCCAGTTATGATTTCTGATCCGATTCACGGCAGTTATGACGCATCGCTCCGTTTGCGATACTTTTCATTTCCAACACAGAATTGTGAAGTGAAGTGCTTGTATTTTGTTTGCTAGGAGGCTCCCGGGGGTCCGCTGGGACCGGAGCAGAGCTCCAACTCGTTGTCTCTGGACGAGCACGAGCGTCGCATTTCCCACTCGCTGTACGGCGCTCTGGACGATCTGGACGACAACCTGATGCCCCGTCAAGGCTTGATGCCACGCACAGTTGGTGAGGCCTCTTCTTTGGGTTTGCACCAAGTAAAGCTCGGGCGGCGGTTTCTGGGTCATTACGTCATCAGATGTGCTCATATTTACTTGCGTCGACTCTCTGGGTTTGTTTCACGTTAGCATGATAACAAAAGTGCACTTGCCCTGACCACAGGATGCTAAAAGTGACTCCGCCCCTTTTATACTTCCCCACTACGCTTGGTGTCAAAAAGTGCTCCCTTCCGATTGCCTCCCTTTAGGTAGCCTTGAGACGCAGATGCCAAAAAGTGTGCTAAGGCTCGTGCGGCGTGCTAACAAAAGGTTGCCTAAAAAAAAAAAATGAAAAAAAAGCATCAACAGAGCAAGTTGTCAATGAAAAATGCCAAAGGCCAGTCTTTGTTTTTGTCTCGCTCCCTCCTGGCGACCGCTCATCCACGCGACACAATATGCCAACTCTGTTTTCATGCAAATGGCCCGTCACTTGACACCCGGTGAATGTAAACAAACGAAAACATCTTCAGCTGCGAACGACAGGAAGCGATAATAGATGAGGTTCGCTCATGCTTGACAAACGAGCCAGAGGACAAGCTGGGGACCGCTCGGTTCACCGTCGCCGTGGCAACAAGTGTCGATCACGTACAAAGGTGGAGCGAGATGTCTGTCTTCACAAGAAGAAAATTACCTTCAAAGTAAAAGTCCAGATGTCTTAAGCTGCAGGCTGCTGCTTTGCTGTCTTCACGCTCTTCCTGCGAGAGACTGCACGTAGCCCCCCCCCCCCTCCCCAAAAAAAAAAGAAGTTACTACATCAGGCGTGCGTGAAACTTGTGAACATTTTTCCTTGCTCGCTGTTTGACCTTTGACCCCACAACTTAGCTCACGGTGCCTTTTCAAATCAATAGTATGATGACAAATTTCTGGAAAATTCTAACAAAAAGCAGCACCTGAGACGTGATGAGTAACAGCTTTAGTGGAACAATAGCTGACATTTTGCTGGAGGAAAAGCAGGTGACAGGATGCTCTGAATGGAACCGTAAAAAGGTGAGAGTGACATCTCATCATTGTGTTTCCTCCCTTTGCATAATTAGAAGGGAGCTTGTTGAATATGTTTAGTCGTGCGTTTTAACCCAGCTGTGCACTTGGTTTCAATTATGAAATGCAGTCGACTTGGAAATGCCCTTCATTTGTTTTCATTGACTTTTTTTACACTTCTAGCAAAAGCAACATTCCATGTAATAAACTAGTTATTAGTCGTTCTTTGTAGATGACAAAGAATATATGCCTGCGATTATTGTTGCTTGTTGCGACTGTTTGTGCTCAAATAGTTGGTTAAGGGCAACAGAGATTCGCACTTCCTCATCCTGTCAGTAAACTTTAAGCGACAACAAACAGCTTGAAGCCTCTTTTTTAGTAAAGCGCTCACCATGTGCCGAACTGCTGCTTGTCGTTTAAGTTCAATGCCACCAAACTGAAAATTTTGCTTGCAACTCCGGGCACAAAATTGGACGAGCGCCGGCTCCAAAAAGTCAAGAGACCACTGGATCTAACTTGGCTTTGATTTTGTTGTGAAGTAAAGTGGTCCGCCGCTATTCATCGGGGATGGCGACCATGTCATCCTGCGTATTTGCAAAAAGCTGCGTGGGCAAACGATTTTATATCGGTAAAAAAAAAAATCATGTGTGGCCGACCGTGGCTATGTTTATGTCCAGTTATTTCTCGACCTTTCCAGACTGTGGCGAGTGCAGCAGAAACATTTGATGTTTTTCCAAACACACTCAGGGATATTCTCCCGCTAGCGCACAATCTGGCAGCAGCAAATTGGAAATCAAAACAAAGTAGCCGACGACAGGACGGCGTCGCTTTTTAATTGATTTCCGCGCGTCCCGTCACGATGAACGTGCGTGCCGGATTGAGTGGAAATGGGCCGCCCCGGTGGCGGGCTCATACTTGAAGCGGCCATGTTGGCTGTAACTGCGTGAAGTGCCGATATTGCCGCAGAGCCAGGCCATGCTGCCGACACGTTACGATTACGCTAGCAAACGAAAACAGAGCACACGTGACGGAAGGGAGTTCCTTGGATACGTTCATGCGGAGTGAGGCCAGTCAAGGTGAGCGAGAGTTAGCGCTTGTGTTCTCGTTCAAGGCGAACAACGTGAACTCCCTCGCCTACAATCACGATGTCCACGTGTGATTAGATTTCCTTCGATTACGATATGGCTAATCCACGACAATTATATTTACTCCTTTTCCGAGGTGAGCCAATGTGATAACGATGATACACTTAATTCTCGACCGGTCATGTTACTTTCAATTTAGAACCGTTCTGAAATGAATCCAATTCTTGTGTGACAGCGCAATATGGTTCACTCCGATGACGATGATTTGACTTGATTCCGATTGATTTAACACACATTAAAATACAATAAACTCCAATTAAAATATCATTTACATAGATTGAGAATATCATTTATTCAAATTCCTTCCAATAATGACTTTACAATTCGATTCACTTGTAATTACGCTTGCGTAACACAATTAACACAGGTTAGAGCGCAATATGATTCCCTGTAATTATGATCGGATTGACTCCAGATACACACTCGGATATGATTGAAATTACGATGTGAATTATTCACGTTCCAATAAAACACTCTTATTATACTGTCCGATTGTCTTTGATTACGATATAATACGATTTGCTTCAATTTCAATACGTTATGCAATTATTAACTCAAATTGATCAAATCAACTCAGTCAATTTCGCTTTCAATGTGATTTGCTTTATTGATACGATTTTCTCCGTTGATGATAAAAATCAAATTCACATTGACGACACAACACGGTGTGATCCAAATCTCGTCAGTGTCCGATTTAATGTCAACCCTTTTAGTGATGTGTAATTCACACCCCCACTCTCAACAACAATCGACAAACGTGAGGTCGGCGCACGAGGCGTCATGGTCCTAAAGCCCCCCACCCCCCCGTTGGTGACACACATCCAATTTGGAAGTGAAGATTAACCACAAAGTCTCGCACTGTGTATCAGTGAGGGGCTTTAAAGGCCGGCTTTTCGCCGACTTATTTTCTTTCCCCGCCTCAGTCAGCGGGGAAGTTTTTATCTTCATTTGCGGCGGTGGCGCAGCTTGAATTAATCACGCTGTTGTGACAACGGAACGCCGCTGTGCCCGATGACAAACTCGCTAAGCTGATTAGCCCGCATCACACGGCCTTGCCTTCACCCGCCGTCCCTAATATGTGATTTGCTTTAAAACGTCACCTTCTGCCTTTTGCTTTTCTTTTTTATTCCTCATCTTTTTCTTGCAGTTATTCTTGCTCAGCCTGGCAACGTGTGCATCAACGAACAGTCCTTTCAAAGTTTTGGGAGTGAATTGGATCGGAATCGGATTGATTTTGAGTTAATCAGATCCTAATTAGCGTGAATTCTTCATAACCTAGTGGATCGCACCCGTTCATAATTTGAGTAAATCGTATTTGATCGTAATTGGAGTCGATCGTATCGCATCATAATTGGATATAATAATTGTATTGCATCATCAGTGGGGTGGATCATGTGAGTTGGAGCGAATCGTAATTGGACCGAACTGTGGCCGCTCTGCAGGCAACTACCAGCTTTCTCCGACCGTCAACATGCCGCAGGACGACACGGTCATCATCGAGGACGACGGGCCGCCGCTACTCCCTCCGCAGCTGTCCGACCAATCGTCGTCCAGCTCACGCGACGACGTCGGCGCCGGCGACGTGATGCCGTCCTGGGCGCAAGACATCCCCGCTTCCAAGGACAGGTGGCAAAGGAAGATATTTATATTGGCGACACATTTCATGCAATCAACTAATTGAATAATAAGTTGAAATAAAATCTATGAAATTTTAACAAATTTATTACTTTCATTACTTTTTCAATAAAATGTGAGCAGGAAATAGTTGGTTTATTTTTTTCATAAAATACAAAGTACAAGTGAAATTAATTACAAACATTGATGTGCAAATTTGAAATAGAATTATACAAAATAATTGTAAATGTCTTATTGTAGTGATTTATTTAAGTGAAATTAGAAATCAGAATTGGAAAAGTAATTATAGACCAAATTGAGCATAAATTAGTGTTTAAATACAAAAAAATCGCATTGATTGCTGTCGTTGGTTTGCATAAAATACAAAAATATTGAAATATTTTATTGTACTAAATAACTGAATTGATTTGACATTTTTATTAAGCATGATTTTTAAAGACATTTTAAAATGAACTTCTATTCAAATAAAATTACTTTGGTTCTGAAATTAAGAATTTTCACTTTTTTTTTTCTTCATCTCATCTACCCCCGAGGTGGCCAAGCCGTCCGTCCCTTTTAAAATCAAACATGGCTGTCGAGTGCAAACGTTTGCCCTTCTCTCAGTGCTCTTCTCCTCAGTGATCGTCTTTCTTTTTGCGTGTAGCTCACAGATGGCGGACGAGAGGCCCGACGCCGACGCCGCTTTCCGGCGGGAAGGTTTTGGTCGCCAGAGCATGTCGGAGAAGCGCACCAAACATTTTGGAGACGCCTCACAGTTGGAGATCATCAAAACGCGCAAGTCCAAGAGCATGGACCTGGGTAGCTACTTCTCACACTCAAACACTCCCAACAATTAGCCTTAGCCATGATTCCAAGTTCACAAAGTAGGGTTGGGTGAGACGAGCTGGCTTGTAAAAAGCAACGTCCGAGATCACAAGTCAGCCATTTGGTCTTACCTTTAATCGTGTGTTGTTAAAATAATTACAAAAAAAAAAAAAAGATTTGGACTGGGATTTAGATTTAAATGATGCAAGTAATATGGAAAAAATTCTGACTTTATAAGAAAAGTGTCGGCATAAAGTACACAAGTAGTACGACAAGATGACGCACTCTCTCTCATGTTGAAGCAGAATTTGACAAGACTGACTGAATCTGTCCAAAAACATTTTCTCGTCCCGGATTCATCTCTTTGAAAGAAAATTGCGCATTTATAGTAGTGACAAGTTCATGCATATTTTACATGGTCTATTTTGAACAAGAAAGTCATTGCATCGTACCCGATAACAAAGCTGCGCAATATGGAATGGATTTGTGAGGCCTTTCGACTCGAGCGGCAACTAACGATTACTAATGGAGTCATTGCATTGAACCATGTTTTCATTTCCATCCTTTTCTTCTGAAATTTTCAAATTGTCTGCGCTGAAAATGCCAAAACAAATTAGGATTCAGTTCCCGCTTTGGAGTTCTTATCCTCACTAATGATCGTGGATGTGCGGTACACCCTCAACGGGTCGCCAGCCAATCACACCTGATCACTCTTTCTAAAGCTAATTTTGGATGATTTTAAATGCTATTAATCATATCAAAATGATTATCAGTTCATCTGATAAAGAGTAGTTGTGGAATTTGGCAAAATAATCGTTCCATCTCCACACTGAGTCAAACCGAATGGAATCGTAATCGAACTGAATCGACTCGTTCTACTTTAAAATCGAGCCGTGCTTGAATCGAATTGGAGATTTAATAATGAATGATATTCATCTCCGTGACGACGCTGATCCGTGAACTGCCGTTGACAGGCAGCGGCGACGTCTGCCAATAATACCAAACTGAAAGATTTCTCACAAAGAGCAACAATCATCTGACAAGGAACGAAACACTTGCAGAATATTTTTTTTTATTTAAATTGACAAAGGGACCCTACTCAAAACGGGTTCGCTCTCTTTGCAAAGTGTTGGCGATGTTCACCGCTCAACTTTCATTCTCCTAACACCTCTCGCATCATCTTCTTCAAAGTCTTCCCCTTTGGCCCCAAATCTACCGTTTGCCCGACACCTTTTCCCCTTGAAATTCTTCCTCGCAAACAGCTTCTCCTCCTCATCCTATTGATCAATAACCATAATAAGTGCATCCCTCCATCCTCGTCCGTAATGTTTGTGATGTTTGCTGTGGCGGGATTGTTGCATGAGCAATGTCATGAGCACTAACTGAGCCTGGAATCTTTTGCCCCCACCCCCGCCCCGTCTTCCACTTCCTTTAACAGTAGCCGACGAGATTAACCTCAACCCTCGTCCTGACGCCGGCACAGGTAAGGCTCGTAGCTAGTGGGAGCGCTACATGCTAACGTAGCCTTCACAACTGTCAAATGACGGCGTTTGAATCACAACTTGAGGCTCCAAATATCAGCTTTTGTTCTGAAAGATGCTCAGTGGCCCCCGTTGCGTTAATCTCCTCTCAGCACCAGCCGTCGTCTGCGATTGATGAGCGGAGCTTAATGGCGTTGAGTTTTTGCCTTCATAAATTCACTTGAATAGAATTCAAATGAACACGTTTCACCACCATGTCATGGCACCGTCTTGACTAATTTCTGGTGAGTTGCTCGGAACTTTTTACGTTCTGTTGCGCCATGGCAACCAGCTGCAGCATATCATGCTCTGTCTTGACTAAACGATTTTCTTTTTCACGAAAATGACGTCAAAGCACGTCAACCAGCCAAAGATTTTTTTGTCGTTTGTCTTCCTGAGCTTCATCAGAAATGGCAGCAAGCAGCATATCATGCCTTTCACTATGTTCTCACAACCTTTTTTTTTTTTTTCAATGACATCAAACTACAAGCGACCGCTTTCCTGCCAGTCTTTTTTTTTTCCTGAGTTGCCTGAGTTGAGGGATAGAACCAAGCAGCATATCATGCACTGTCCAGTAAATGATAAGACGTGCCTTTCTGCAATTTTCCACCATTATGAACTGAACATTCATCAATTATCGTTGTGTTGGCGAAGAAACCTCAAAGATTTTTTTTTTTCCCTTTTTCTTTTCCC
Source organism: Idiotropiscis lumnitzeri (assembly GCF_059441095.1). Classification (NCBI taxonomy): domain Eukaryota; kingdom Metazoa; phylum Chordata; class Actinopteri; order Syngnathiformes; family Syngnathidae; genus Idiotropiscis; species Idiotropiscis lumnitzeri. The sequence goes on from NC_142402.1 coordinate 16,888,408, forward strand.
GCCTCCCTGCTTGTTGAGCAGACACAATAGCTCATGTTCAGTTTTGAGGTCACCGTTAAAGACGACGGGTTTCATCTTTTGATTCTTCGCCGTGGCTAATTACGCCGCGCGTGCGCTCCGTCCTCATTTAAGGCGGCGCGTTTGACAGCGAGTCATCCATCACTGTCGAGTCGGGTCTCCTTTTTGGCGACCTTACGGCAACGGAGTCGCTCGCTAATTGTCGTATCGCACATTAGCGCTGAGCAAGGAAAGCCGTGATCCTCCCGAAGCGAGATTTAAAAGCACGACGGATGTAAATTGCGCAACATCTGGGAAATGCTCGCAGCAGACAGGAAATGCAAACGTTTGCATCGTAAAGGAGATTTGAAACACTTTGGCGAATGTTGCGTTCCATAAGCAAGCCGCTAAGATCACTTGTCACTTGATGTCTCTTGACACGCTCATGTTATTGCAGTTCTGCTTACCTTGAGCGCTGCGTCAAAGAGGTTCTTTTCATTCAGCCGAGCTGCCAAGAGATGGGTGGAAAAACGCTAAACTGTGACATCACTGGGTTGTCAACTTCAGAAGACACGTTTTCAGGAATATTGAATTCATTTCTTTTCACACTTGACGACACGCGGCCAAACGCAGTGATTTGTATTCAAATATGAAAACGTCAATTTTCCTTCCAATGTCTCTTTTCAAATCTATTACAGCGTCAGCATAGCCGATAAAAGTTCTCGTGCGAATTTATTAAAAACAGCTGAGAGGTTTTTTTTCCCCCTTCTACCGCATGAAACCCAAAACTGGCTTTATGAGATTCTCAATCTCGTCTGGGGTGACTTTCAAATAATCACACGCTCGTAAATAATGCACGCTCTGCTTGACGGAGACCAAACAAGACGCATGGATGACCTTCAGCTGGCTTCTCGTCCGTCATGCGTGTCCAAGTAGAACGTAGCTCAAAGGTGGAACGCAATGCCAGACAGAAAGAGACTTGAAAGCTGGGCTGCTTGCCTCGCCGAACAAGATTTTCTTGGATTAGAAAAAAAAAAAAATTCTATCGTTATAATAGTAGAAGCTAGGGATGAACGATTTATCGTTTTGGGACTGAAATCGCAATCGCAGACAACGCAATTTTGAGGTCGTCAATGCTGCGGTTTGTGAGCGCTTGGTGTTGGCGGCCTTTCCGCATCTTCAATTTAAAGATTATCTCTCGGAGTGGATTTGAGCACTTGCATGACCTCCGAGCACACGCTGACCGAAATGCATCCGCTCAAGGCCTCGTCGTCTACAAGAAACGTGTCACAAATAACTAAATGTTGAGTTTTTCGCGATAACGAGTAAATGTCTTGGTCTCGAGTGAAGCGTTTCCTGGAGGTAACAATAGTCCTCACAGAATTTCTGTGTGGATGACTCGCATTGAAGGTAGACTGAAAATCAATTTTAAAAAAAAATCTGTTCTCCTTCAAATGACACAGACTAGCAATTAAATCCATTAAATGTTGTAATTGCTCTTGACTGTTTCACTCAGCGCTGCTGGAATGCATTCAAATCAATTGTCAGCCTTTAGAACAAAAAGCTGGCTTGATTTCAGACAAGCGCACAATTGGCTTCTCTGTGAAACTAAATACGTGAAAGAAAAAATTAGATATTACGAGAATAAAGTATTAGTTTAAAAAGAATTAAAGGAATTTATTTTGCACATTAGTAAACTTGATGGTGAGGCTGAAGAGATCTTTTGCAAGGACAAAAAGGCATCATCTTGCAGGAATAAAAAATATCAATATTAAAAAAAAAAAGTTTTATTTTTCAAGTCATATTAAAGATGAATTTTCTTTGAAAAAGGTGAAATCATACTTTTGGCCATTTTATTGTATTTGCTTTATTAATTTTTTTTAACCCTATCCCCCATTTTTCACAAACACGCCTCACCCGCCCTGTTTTTTTACTTATCCCCAGCTAATTTGCATTTCTCGGAAATTTTACTTAATGAAAATTTGAAGGGAGTGTCAATTATCGGCAAATTATTGCTATTTTTTTTTTTCTACAAAATACAACCTGATAAAAACTTGTAAGCACTTTTTCATCAATGTTCTTTCTCTTTTAAAAAAACAAAACATAAAACCGCTGTCTTAAGACTGAACAGAAAATGTGCTGAAATGAAGCGTTTCATTCAAAACGCCTTCCTGTGTCTGTTTGAATCAGGATCGTCCACGAGGGACGTGGGGCCGTCGTTGGGCCTGAAGAAGTCCAGCTCCCTGGAGAGTCTCCAGACGGCCGTTGCCGAGGCGACGCTCAACGGCGACCTTCCTTTCCATCGCCCTCGCCCTCGCATCATCCGGGGCCGCGGCTGCAACGAGAGCTTCCGCGCCGCCATCGACAAGTCATACGACCGTCCGGCCGCCGCAGAAGACGAAGACGAGGGCATGGAGACCCGTAAGACCTCCGCCGCGAAAATTCGTATTTCTGTGCCGCCAATCACACGTTCTGTGCCTTCCATAGCGTGCGGCGGGCACCTCGGCGTCCCCCGACGAGGACCTCGATTGCTACGTAACTTTCCGCCTCGAGCCTGAATCTTTGAAACTTTGCATTGTGACGCATGAGCGTGATAGCATCTTGGCTAACAACTGGACGCTAACCGTTCATGTTGCGTTTGCGAGTCGCAAAGAACGCCGTTAGCGCTTAGCCTCATTAGCATCACCGTGATGCGATCCCCTACTTAACTCATTCATTACCAGCTGAGTAAAAAAATGGATCTTTGACGTCTTTAGCCGTCAATGGCAGTCAATGAGTTAATAGAATAGCAATAGTTTGAAAATGTATTATACAAAAAAAAGGAATCATTTTGCAAGGGGGTCACGCACTCCTGTCGCGCATATGCAATCAGATATATTCAGCACTGGAGACCCCGATCCAAAAAGCTTTCGGCACTGCCCCAATAGCAAGCAAGGACTTATTTCTCAGCTCAGAACAAAAAAACGTGTATAAAATGGTTCCCTCACACAGGTCCAAGTTGCTGAATTAAAAACATAAACGTGTGCGTCTTACAGTGGAGGAAGACACAGAGGAGAGTTGTCGTTCGGGTCGAGAGTCCGTGTCCACGGTGGCCGAGTTGACGGCGCTGTCGCCGGGCGGAGAAAGGACAACGGCGGCCATGGTCAACGGCAACACGAGAGCCAAAGACGACAAGAAGAAAGACAAAGGCGGCAAGGACAAGAAGAAGGTGGACACGCACAAGGAAAAAGAAAAAGACAAAGACAAGGGAAAAGCCAAGAAGGGAATGCTCAAAGGACTCGGAGACATGTTCAGGTAACGTAGATGCTTTTTTTTTGGTTTTGTCTATCCATTTTTTTTTGTCTGCTTCAATATAATGTTTTAAATCACACTTTTGGGGGGTGTTGACAAGAAGCTGTTTTGATGCTCAAAATTTTGGCCTGTGAAAGTTGTTTGAAGGTTTGATGATGGACGCTCTCGTCGGTGCTTCTCTGCTTGAAAAGCTTTTTTGCGTTCCGACGATTCCAGATTCGGGAAGCACCGTAAAGACGACAGGATGGATCGCAAAGGTTCCAGCAAATGGCGGCCGGAGGAGATGAACGTTTCGGACGAGGAGACGCTCAAGATGAAGATGGAGCAAGAAAGGTGACATTGATTAAGTCATGTTCATTTAAATTGTAAGTGGTCACTTTTACCTTCCTCTCGAAACAACTCTGCTGACAACAAAAGTGAGACCACCCCCAAGTGTTAATATTTTTCTTTGACGGACACTTCAAGTGACTGTACCATTTGTGGCTTGGCAGGATTCAGGCCAAGATGCGAGAGCTGCGTGAGCGTCAGGCACGGGAGCGGGACTACGCCGAGATCCTGGACGTGAGCCGCTCGCCGGAGAGGTCCTCTGAGAACGAGCACCCGTACGCCGGCATCAGCCCACTCAACAACGGCGGGCACGGCAGCCCCCGCGCGGACCGCCACGCCCCCCACAGCCCCCGAGATGACCACGAGCACTACCCCCGCTTGCATCACCACCACCAGCACTTGGACTCCCTGTACACACAAGTCAGCAAGGCGCGGCCCGAGAGACCCCCCTCTGCGGACAGGTACGTCCACGCCACACTATTTGTTGTCTTGTAGAGTGCAACTGACACCATCAGTCCAGTTCTCCTGGAATCGTTCACATTTTCGAAAGTCGGTGCTTAATTTCGATTCCTAATTAGCCGTGTGAAAGAAGCCCACGTGAAGAAGGGCCGACATTTAAGCCCCTCCTCCTCCCCCAAGCTGCAGCACGTATGAAGCGGCAGCTCGTCCGCACTGGCTGCTCCTCTCGGTCAGATACTTGGCTAAAATGAGCTCATTAGCGGCATGTGCAATACAATACAACTATTTATTTAGCACTCACTAGAAAAGCTACGTTTTTGCATAATTGAGTAGGTGACAATCAAATTGAAATGAATTGAAACGGAATATTCACAGTGCACGTGAACGTTTTTCTGAAGTGGAATCAAATTAATCAAAGTTCTAAACACACAACTCTATGATGACAAGTTGGGGGAAAAAAATGTTTGATTGGAAAGATTTGCCAATGTATTAAAAATATGCCAAAAGAAATCTTATCAAACAATAATCCTCCACATCCACAGCTCACGAGTCACTAATAGACTGGTTACGTTTTTTTTTTTTTTTCAATGAAACTGGTCCTTGATGAAAGACGATTCCCATTTTTGTGGTCTTTTTGATGTGCACAAAAAAATGACACAAGATGGCGCCGGAGCCTGTATTATAGGAAAGTAGTACATTAGTGTTGAGTAAATGAAGTGCGGGAAGTATCATTTAATGTATCATTTACTCAACACTGATGTACTACTTTCCCCAAGCAGTATACGTCAACCGACCTCCATTTTGTGCATCTACTGATGATCGTCCTTTTGCGTCCGCCATTTTGCGTCTGCTGACCATCGGCATCCACTTGCTGCCTTTTTGGGGCGTGTGTGACGTGACAGCCGGTGTGCGACCTTTCCACCGGTTCATGTTGGTATTTGTGTAAAAGGTCTTGGCGGGCTCGTTCTGGTGAGCCCGAGGCGCAAACAAGAGCGTCGGCCATCACACCTGCAGGAGAAAGTAATCACAAGATGGCCGCTAAATGTCAGCACACAATGCAGCCTCCTCTTGGAATGAAACCTTTTCAACGTCTGACCTTTTTTTTTTTTTTTTTTTTTTTTTTTAACTTTGTTTGCGCTCTCGCCTGCTGACCGGACGTCATATTTTCACTTCGTAGTTTTCAACTTGAGTCGTGATGAAATCTGCTTTTTTTTTTTTCCCCCCCTCTGCATCTTTTACACGGAACTCAGCAAATACGGACATAACATTTGGACAATTAGTTGCTCAATGAAATAGTTACTTCAAAGGTGGTGGCATGAAATCATGGACATGACTTCAAAATATTTTCAATTAGTATGGCATCAAATAATTTGTGAACTGGCCGCAATCGAGTGAAGTGCGGAATCACCTCAAATAATGTTGGCTTGGAATAACGTCGCATCGAATCTTCATTTGACACCCCATCGTCGTGTGTGAACCTTTCACGCAGATCAGCTACATTTATCAAATCTGGTGGTTTGGACGGGACTTGAGAGGTCCTCAAGTGTTCCTCTTGCTGTTGTTGCCATGGCGATGACACAATAACAATGTTGTTCTCAACTCCACCAGAATAGTGCGTCCATTCCCACCGCTGCAATCCTAAAATAAATAACACCCCCCCCCCCCATGTGCTCCTGTAGAGGACAGGAAGTGAGTACACGTTTTTTTTTTTTGGGGGGGGGGGCTGTTTGTTAATTTGTGGGTCCACTGACACTAACATCATAAATCCAACACAAACAGTGTTAAATTTCATGATGATGACTTTGGGCTTATTTTTTTTTTCCCCAAAATTCACAAGGTCGTAATTGTTGAAGGCTTTTGAGTTTGCCGCCGTCAACGTTGACGTCAATGTATTCAACTTTTCTCGGAACAAGTAGAGAGTGTTTGTTTGTCCACAGCCAAAGATAATGTCGGGCAAGTTGCTTTCAAAAGTTGTTGATCCGGGAAACTGCCGACCCCAGATTGTGGCGATGATAAGGAAAGGTGGCGTGAATCCCGCCGCTCGCGCCGCGACGTCGCTTCCTGCAATTAAATGATTGAACGGCATAAAGCACAGTTGGTGGGGCTTATAAACTGTAAGTCACAAAAAAAAAAAACATTTTCACATTTTAACTTTGGGCCAACAAATAGTGTGTGAAATCGGCCAACTTGTTGCTGAAGACGACGCATGACGGCTCAGCGCTGCCAGATGCAAATGTTTTGGACGTCTCTGAAAAGATGCGGTCTTGAAAATGCGTTTTAGGCGCCGGTACTTGGTCCCGCCCTTTTGGCTCGTGCATGAGGAACCTGCTGCACTTTTCTCGTTCCCTCGTCTTGATCCCGCCAAGCTCAACGTTCTGCAAAGCTCAGCGCAAATATTTTCCCGGCAAGAATGTGAGGCGGATGATTGACATCTGGCGCGGCGTCGTAATCCCGCAGAGTAAAAGCGGAAGGCAATCCTCTTTTTTTTTTTTTAACTTGTTCAAGTGCTGAACTAGTGACAGCGACGTTATTGTTTGAAAGCTTTATTCGCAACAACAAAAACAACACTCCACGCTCGTCCTTGAATGATCACGAGAATTATCCGATTTTTTTTTTTTCTTTCCCCCTCTCTCTCTCCCTTCATCCTCCGCTCGCAACGCTGAGAGAAAAGCTCCCGGGGATTTGCAGTGATTTGATTCCCGGCTCTTTATTGAACGGCCTCCATTACGCTTCATCTGCGCCGAGGGAATAAAATCAAAAGAAAGAAACGGCCTGCAAACAAACCTGCAGCGTCGCTTTGCCTCGCCTCGCCTGTGTGTCTTTTCCGCAGCCTGATAAGACTTTTTTTTTTTTTTTTTTTGTGATGTTTGCGCCCTTAACATGATTTCTTGCTGTAAACAAGCAAGCTTTAAAGACTGTTTTGCAACCTTCATTGTCCATGGCACTTCTTTTTTTCTTTTACATAACATCGCTTGTCTGGGTGGAAACCTGCTCTGTCCAAATCAAGTCAATTGACTCAATATTCTTTCGCCATGTTGTCGGTTCTTGTTTCTGCCTTTTGAACTCATTTCATTTATTGGAATTAGTGCATCTTGAGAGCAAATCTCCAAACTCCCTTGAACTGTCTGAACACGGTGTTTCTGAATGTTTGAATTTTGTTTAGACAATATTGAGCGGTAATTCTCATATTTGAGTACGTCTGTTTTGTCAGTCAGAAAATCAACACTTTCGGACTAATGACGTGAAATTGGATTAGTAGTCTCGGGCTTTTGTGCGATGAAACATTTTTTTTTCTACACTTTGTTCTGGCTGGACAATTTAGTTGCTGGATAATTATAAACGGGCAAATGGCAAATCCTCCAAATATTTGTCAAACGTTGAGGCTGTGCTTTGGCATAGGCGAAAAAAAACAAAAAAACTCAGAAATGAGCTGGGCACATTTCCAGGTTTCCTGCTTCCGATTCGGGCTCATTGGGGGTTTCTTGAAACAAGATGGCTGACGTCCGGGTCCATTTTGGGCGTCTTCTTCATACGTGCAGCCAATTTCAAGTCCATTGACTGTTGTGGTGTTGGAGACAAAATATTTTCTTAACATTTGAGTGCAAAATGGCTGCTTTGAACCAAAATGGCCGACTTTCTGTTTGTTTGCTTGGTCCTTGAAATGTTTTCATGTCAATCACCTTTTTTTGAGGAAATTGAGGAGAAAAAAAAGTGTTCGAAATCATCTTTCCGAATCTCTATTGAGAACGTCGCATAACGCTTCTGAAGTTTTTTGGAGGTGGCTTGTTGACACTTTAGAGTTGGCTTTCATTTCCCGAGCTCTCGTCAAGTACATCGAGACGGAACATTTTGGCGAGTGTGTTTGTGCCAAAGTCGTCAACTTGTACTCAACACCTGAGACGAACGCAGATCGTCAAGTGCGGGCGTGGCGGCAACAGAACGTCTGGCGGCTTCGCCGGCGGTGTCGCCGTCGCTCCCTGCGCTGGAAAAGCTGATGACGCAAACGTGAATGCCGGCGGCGAGCGAGAGAGGCGCCTTCCTTCGCTACGCTTAACTGTGGCGCGAAAGTGGCTGTCTCAGCAAAGCGAGGATTTGCAAAGCTCGGCTTTTCCTTTTTTACGTTTTTTTTTTTTTTGCTTTGTTTTTCGTTGCACTTGATCCTTTCCTTCCTCTCGTTTCGTTTGCGCTTCGGGCTGTGCGTTACCCACAATGCAACGCTCCACTGGATCACCCTCGTCCCGCAAGTGACTCGATGTCAAAGCAAAAATGTTGCAATCGTTTCTTCCAATGCAAATGCGTTGCTGTTGCTATGGTGACCACAAATCAACAACATGAACGATGGCTCTCGGTTGTCTTTTTTTTTTTTTTCACAGTAATCATTCTGTCGTACCTCAGCAATATTAATAATCACGTTTGGAAAATAGAAATGAGATTTTCTGAAATGAAGGTCTTAATTACCTTTAAAAATGACGCATTTGAATCCTTCAATCCGAACGTTTAAGCATTGACTGAAAGAGTAGAACCCCAAATCATAATTTGGTTGGAAAACAAAAATTACTTAAAAATGTAAAAAAAAAAATTGTTTCATAAGTAATATTGAACTGACATCACAGCCATCACAAAAAAGTGAATTGTATTGAAAAAATAATGCCATTAAAAACTGCGCAATCTAAGAATGAAATTTTTTCTTGTTTGTACTTAACAAATGTGAGATTTTCAATTTGATTGAAATGGCCCCAACAAATGTCTCCATAATTGATTTACAGAATGTCTTTAGTTGAAATAGATATATTTTTTTGGGGGGGGTGGGTAGGTTTTTTTCCTGTAAATTCATCAAGAGCGCACTTGAAAAGTCTCGAATTTGGTTATTGGAATCTTATAACACGTCGGCGGGATGCCGTCTCACTTCCAAGAGCAAACCTCCTGGCCGCCAGCCCAAAACTCCTCAGCTGAGCGTTCCCTCACCACAGGAAGAAACATGCACGCCTCGGTTGGCTTAAGAAGTCCGGATGCATGCGGAGGAGATCGCCTCTTAAACATGACAGACGAGTGATGTCTTTTTTTATTTTCTTCTATATGACATCACTGTCATTGCCCCCAATTAAAAAAAAAAAAAAAAGTCACCTGTCGTCATCATCCTCTTGACATTAAAACACATGTTGGCCATTAGATGATGTGTTTAAGGCGCCATTTCTGATGATGTCACTTAATGGACGTGCCAATCGCAGATTGCAACGTTGCTTTAATCCCGCTTCAGACATAATCCACTCTTTCGTTAACATCATCTGCTTTCATTCGACTGACACTAATCGTTTGGTTGAAAACGAAACCGACGTGGTCCTAAAAGTCATCCCGGGCGATTTAAAAGGAAACAAATATTGTGCTTGAAACTCTAAAATTAACCTTTGTGGTCTAAATTTCCCGACTTGATACTTTGTAGAAGTACCTTTTACTCCGATTAGAGGTGCGACTCATTTGTCTCTCTCGGTTGTGCTGATCTGGAGACGGACATTTTTTTTTTTTTTTTTGCTCGTTCTTCCTCGCAAAACAGCTCGAGGTCAATAAGGATAGATGGCGAGCGTTTGTGGCCGGCGTGTTTAGGTCGTGCTGCGGATTCTCAATTGGATCGGATTGAATCCATCCATCTTCCGCTGCTGAAGAAAAGCGGCCGGGGCGCATGACGTTGCCACCGTCACGTTTGACAGCGGGGGACGGTGCATTCAAGGTCACGTGCAGTCGTACGTTTTTCATTCTGCCACAAAAAGTTCCATTTTGGTCTCGTCTGACCACAGTAGTTTGTTGCGTCTCACAGGTGGCTTATGGCAAACTTCATACGACATTTTTTATTGTCTTTTCAAAACTCGTCTTTCCTGATAAATTCCTTCCGGATTTGTCGTCCTGAAAAAAACAAAAAAAGTTTCAAATATCGTAGGAATTTTGTTCGACTCCGTTTTGTCCCACTTGATGTTGAGACGTCACCAAAAAAAAAGCAATTTTATATTTTTCTGTTTGATGCCAGGTCAGAAAGTTGAATGGGGCTGAATACTTTTGCAAGCTTCACATTTGTGCTCCAAAGCTCAATTGAGCAGATCTTTTGAGTTTTTTTTTGCATCATCGAGCGCATCGCAGCGTGAAATCACCGACGACGTCAATTTCTATTTTAGCTTGCCTTCAAAGTTGACGTACGTGTTGCATCAGATTCAGATTCATCTTTTTTTTTTTTTTCCATCCAGACAAAACACTTTGAGAGTCCTTTTAGGCAGCCATTAATGTCAGCGTGGAATCCATTTAAGGTGTTTAATATTCAGAGCGGCGCTAATAGCACAGCAGGAAGGAGAGGATTTTTTTTTTTTTTTTTTTGCTACATTTATCTGCAGTTGGACCAACGCTGACAATAAGTCACGCGTCAGTATGTCGGCGCTAATGGTGTCGGCGCGAGGATTTTGTTTGGGCACAGCAGGGGAGGCAGCATTGGCGCGATGCGATTGGTGGACGGGGGTCTTTATCGTCTTTCGAGTGTGACATGAGTGTGCTCCTAAAAGGCTTGCGACCCACATTTCATGTCAGCGTGCGCTTCTTTGATTTGACAGCGAATGAAGCGCACGTGACGAATAATGGCCATGCCATTCAGTCACGTCAATGTCAACACTTTTGTCTCTGTGCGTGTTTTAATTTAAAAAAAAAATTTTTTTTTTCAGTTTACTTTTAGTTTTCATTTTTTAAACTTCACCTGACAAAGCCGACGTGTACTGTCTTGGAAACTTTGTGTCAAATAAATCAGTTAGTCACCTCTGTCTTATTCATCGACTTCTCAGACTAACACGGCTTAGTCATCAGTTTTTAAAACTTTTTGCACATTTCGTATGAGGAAGATTTAAGAATGAAAATGGTTTAAAAAAAAAAAAATAACTGAAACTCCAATTTACGTTTACAAAACTAATTATAGTGAGACTGTCCTTCGTTTTTGCCTTTGAAAATTAATTTAATACACGAGCCTTTGGTGTTGATTTTTTTTATATTAACGAAAACATGTTTGAAGCATGTTCTCTTCTTTCTTCCGCTTGTTGACAGTCAAAATTGTGCATCTGTTGCTTTACATCCTCATCATACGTCAGTGCAAGCATAATGAGATTATTTCTGATCCTTTCACTACTTGATTTTTTTTTTTTTTTAATGGCCTTACAACACACACACGTGAACACGCGTGTCCTGGTCCTGATCAAGCACGCCACAGGAGGGATGGCGTGTTCTTGATGCTGACGTGTTGGCGGCTCGGTCGCCACATAGACGGTTTGTGTGGCTTGTATTCTTCTCTTTTGTGCTCCTGGCCTGCAGCTAACGATGATCGCTCGCAAAAGCTCTCCCCATAACCGGCTTTGCTTGACTTTTTATTTTTGTAGGTTAGCAGCCTTTAGCGCTTTGTGATGGCGCTATAGAGCGCAAGTGAACTCTCGCAATGCGTCTGGACTCGTCTCATTGTTGCCCGTCGCGTAATGGCCGCCTGCAGGCGAAAGTGGCGAGCCAGCCGGGTCACGTGATTGGATAGCGGCGAGTCAGCTTTTATCTTTGGTTGCTTGTGGAGCAAAAGAGAGGAAGTCAAGTATGAATCCCAAAACTCATGACATCTCTTACGATGTTGCTGGAGTCATCGCGCAAGATTTAGTTGCGAGATTAAGCGGAAGGTGAGTCATTTACTCTGGCCGAGATTTAAGAAAAAGTGTCACAAGATTTTGCTGAAGTGTGTGAAAGATGACTTCTTTTGGATTTAGCGGAAATCTTGCAAGATCTGCCCCAAGTCTCATAGAAGTAAGCAGAAATTTCGCAGAATTTTTCTTTTTTTTTTTTTTAGCAGAAATCTTGTGCAATTTAGCAGAAGTTTAGTAAAATTTAACTAAAGGCGATATGACTCTTAAGTATCCGGAGGTGTTGAATCGCTTAAAATATCATCAGAATTGTACCGAGTCGACCGGTAATTTATTTGAAGGAACGCTCAACCTCAACGCTTAGTTTGTTCTTCCGGATATCCCCAAAGCAGCCCTCCAGCCAACTTGACGGTCGCATTTCAGCATCTTCTCATTCTGCTCCTTTGTCTCTTTCGCCATCTTCTTGTTCATCATGCAAACATTCAAGTAAGTCTTAATTGCCGAACTGGATCGTCAGAATTGATCGTTCGTTAATGTCGCGGCGCTGCGACATCAATCAAGCCTCAAGAGGACTTCCACAGGAAGTGCGACATGTATCGATTGGTCGTTATTTGCACTAATGAGCCCGGGGACGGGTCACGCTCACTCCGGGAATAAAAACTGTCACGGATCAATAGGCCGTCACGGTCCGCCGACGAACTCATCTTCCATTTTCTCGCGATGGGATTAATGGCTGAAACGTACGTTCACGCAACCGGTGGCCAGCCATCCCGTCATCATCGGTGTGATTACATATATTTTTTTGTGGGGGGGGGGGGGGGGGGGTAGAACCTAACCTCGTTTAAAATTGTCATTTTCTGTTGAAATGTAATTAATTCATCTCAGCCCCCAAAACACCCAAAGTGATTTTTTTAAAGTGAAATTGCACCAAATTTTTAACTTTTATTATTTATTTTACATTTTAGGTTATATTTTATTTTATTTTATTATTATTGATTTTTTTTTTTTTTTTTGTCTTCATTTTATTGGAACACATAGCGCTAACATTTGCTGCCAAGTGATGCTAACGGCCGCTGCCGTTCCCGAGGCTTTGAGCGTCAATGAAATTTACACACGTAGCGCTTTCCCGCCGTGATGCGCGACGACGTCACCTGACGGCGAGCGACTGAGCGCCGACGCGACCCAATGTAGTAAATCATCAGCCGCATGCGAACATCATTGCAGCCATTTGACGCCGTCGACGTGAAATATGAGCGAGGCGGGCGGGCAACTAACAACACAAGTGGCACACTTAAGTCCAGCCGAAGCCCCCCCCCACCGGCCCCCCACCCCCTTCAATCTTTTTAATGTCTTATTTATGATCCCCCCTGGCTTGCCATCAAGCGGCTAGCGTGTTCTCCAGGGATTGCTCTCACGTGATGCCAGAACATACTTTGAACCTTGACCCCCCTCCTCCTCGCGCTGCTTTAATCACTTAACCATGACGTAGCATGTTAGCCCCCCCCCCCCCCGCTCACCCGTCGCCCCCTTTCCAATCTCTTTGAGGCCCTCGCCAGCCTCCTCCTGAGTGGCGTCCGTCTAATCTATAAAATATTCGCCTGCAGCATTTCATCCTGTTGTTGTCCCCCGCGGCGAGCTCCGTCGCGCTCGCCATCGCGTCAACGCAGACAACGCGAGAAGCCCAATCCCCGTTTCGCCTTTGATGGTCTTTTCCACATCAATCTTTCCGCGTCTTCTTTGAGCGTTCAGTGGGAACATGAAGGTGCTGCCACGCCAAGCATTATATCGAGCGCTCGTTTTCCACAAAAACATGAGAACACAAAATTCATATTTAATTGAACTCATCACAACAACAAAAAATGGAGCGCAATGAGATGGTTTGGAAAAAAATTCTCCATTTTTTTCTGTACAAATAAGTGTTGTATGTGTTTTTGCACGTAGTTTTTTGACTCATTCACCACTAGCAGAGTAAAAAAAAAAAATGGATCTTTGACGTCTTTAGCCGTCAATGGCAGTAAATGAGTTAATTGCCTTATCTGGATAAATTAATGTTCATACAATAATTAATATTTTTTAACCTTTAACCTTTAACCTAAGCATCGTTTCCAGTGACGTCTGGATCAAACCGTGACGAGACGTCAACCTCGGCGACCTCCAACGTTTGCTGCCCCTTAAAAAAGCGAGATTGGCATTGACGCAATCAAAATTTGGCCGGGGCAAACTTATTTGTTGTTTGCGGTTCTTTTGCATCTTGCTTCCTGTTTTCACGTCGGCTATCTTCCTTGGACTCCTCCTTCCTTCCTGGCTTCCTTTATCTTCGGCTGCCATGCCCCCCCCCCCCCCCCCCCCCCCCAAGCTCAGCCTTCAAACGCGCTTTCCATCCTGGCATATCTTCTGCAGACAGCAGCAGACGTCCTCTGGAGGGATTGCGTCAAGCGTGAAGGCTTCAGTGCGCTTGACACCCTTTGACTTTTCTTTCCCATCCATGGTGCTCTTTGATGCTTGCGGCGCCGTGTCTTTGCCTTGACGGCAAGGTGGGCGCTTGGGGGTGGGTCTTGTTTTTAATCTGCAGCTATTGAATAATATCAGAATCATTGTTTGGCGTCAGAAAATGGCGGCGGCGGGCGGGGTAACTGCCGCCACAAGTTGTCCGTGGTTGAATTTTGTTCAGCCTGTTGTATGTCTCTTCCAAAAATATTGCTTGATTGTGAGAAAATAATTCAAAATATTTGCCATCAAAGGAATCAAACAACAAAATGCACTAAAATTCAAAAGTAATGTCAACATTTTATGACAAACATTTTATCTAAAATTTAAAATCTGTACCATTAATAAAACAATCAGCCAATATTCCCTTCAAATGTTTTGACTAAAAAGTTCGTTGACAGGCTACGTGTGTGTGTGTGTTGTAATTTAGCAACCGCGTGGCCCCGAGCAACCACGACCGGATACAGCGACTGAGGCAAGAGTTCCAGCAGGCGCAAACCGTTCCCGACGATGCTGACAGCGGCGGTGTCGCCGACGACCGCAGGCGCGCGTTGAGCTTCGAGCAGCCGTGGGTGAGTGTGTGACGTCGCGCCACGGCAGGATGCTAGCAGCGTTAGCGACGAGACGCTAACCACCACTAACCGTCGACCAGGCTTGAACCGACGCTAACAAAGCTGACGTGCACCCCTTCGGACTGTCTGCATGCTCGCATCACCACTAATCTCATTGGTCCGTTCGTGTCTGTCATTCATCCGCTTGGACACGCCCACCAAGATTTCAGTTCTTGGCCAACTTGGGGAGGGACTGAGAAAGTTTTTTTTTTTTTTTTTTAAAGGGGACTGTAAACTCATCAATTGTTGTCTATTGTTGTTTTTTTAATTTTGGTGCCTTTTCACAATTTTAACGAGTGAAATGATCAAAGGAATTTTATCTGTATTTCTGAGCCAATTTGAATGCAAAATGACGTTTGCGTGCCGCCGCAAGCTTCAAATGATCATTTTATGAACTCATTTTGCATTTGGACTTTTGTGCTGTACAATTATTGGTCAAATGGAGACATTTTATTGTTTTTTTTGGGGGGGGGGAATGTTTGTCGATGTGCTGATGTGGTTCATCTTTTAGATTTCGATAAAGCCCGTGTGAGCTTTAAGACTCAATCTTGGCTTTTTTTGTCTGCGTAATAAAAGTTTTTCAGACACGTTTGACTTTTCTAGAACAAGGAAAAAAAACAATTTCTGAGCACACTCCGCTTGCAAGTTAACCATTGTGGCGAAAAAAGCAACATTACCAATCAAGACTTTGAAAGTTTTCAGTCTACAGGAACCGAAACACACAACCTCATCATCAATTTGCATAATCATCTTGTTCTCTCGCACACACAGAAAAAAAAAAACAGGTCTGAGAGGTCCCTCAAGGGTCTTTCTTAGTCCCTCCAAGACTTGACGGTGTCCGTGAACTTTAGTTGACACAGACGCTAGGTTTTTTTTTTGTTTTTCAAATGGAATCTCCGTCCTTGGAATTAACAATGAGTTTTGTTGTTTTGTCATTCTTTTTCTACATACTTAATTAGTTATGCCAGGGCTGCTCAAGGGTAATTTTTTTTTTTTTACCTCATTTTTGAATGAACTAAAAAAAAAAAATGAAATTGTTCTCATTGCAAAAAAATATGACAAGATTTTATAGGTCAAACTTCAAACGAAAATATCTCAAAAATGTGATGTGCTAGAAAAAGTCAAAACATTTTTCAAATCGGCATAAAAAATACAGAAAGGCAATCTTTGATTTAAAAAAAAAAATGCTGTTGAGCACAGTTATTTATGTAAAAAAAATAATAAATGTAATACTTACAGGGAAGGGGGCGGGTCTTAACCCATATCCTTATATGGGCGTGATGTTGTTTTCAAAGTCCATGAATTAACCTTGACTAACATCATCATCATCGTCCTCAGTAACTTGTGTCCGAGTGTCCAGCATGCTTCTCCCTTCACACTCCGCCCCCTCCTGTCTTGTTTGTTATCACCTGACCACCATTATGACATCATCATGACGCCATCTTGGCCGGGTAAGTGACTGCCCGTGTACCTCGCCCGGTGGCTCATCGTTGTTATTGATAATCGGTTTGTAATCTTTTTGAGTGGCTTTATTGACAGTTGGTAATGTACAATTTGGTCTTGAAATAAAATCTTTTTTTTAATCATAATTACTAACTACTATAACTTTAATGACTATGTCAGCCAGTGTTTGAATGGTAGGCGCATAATGATGATGTCATACGATGTGGTTTGCAGTCCAACGGTCCCAGCGCGGCGACGGCGGCGGGTCAGCAGCCGGGTCGTCACTCAGTGTCGGTGGAGGTTCAGATGCAGCGTCAGAGGCAGGAAGATTCTTTTGCTCAGGCTCAACGGCAGTACAGCTCGCTGCCACGGTGAGAATCCGAGTCTTTGCGTCTGCATGTGGTCACGTATGTTCGTGCATTTCCGTTTAGGTTTGTAGTTTATCTGGGTTTTTTTTTTTTTTTATGTGAAGTGTGTACGTCAATTATGTTACATTCTGTTTGTTGGTACATGTTCATATGTTTGTCATGTTCACGCTCGGCGCCCTCAAGCTCATGCAAAGGCCGTCTTTGTCCAAATGAAATCAGAGCGCGGCGGTCGCGAAGATTGTAAAGCGTCGGAGCATGCGAGAGAAGAAAGCCCGAGCTTTATTTCGCGACGCGACTCAGCGAGCGGCGACGGATTGCGGCGGCGGCGTTCGCCGTCCGTTGAAAAGAAGAAAATAAGAAGTTTGCGCTTGATGCTCACGTTGAAACGAGTGAGGAGGACGGTGACGACGATTGTGGGTTTTGTTCCCGCTGGCTGATAAACACACTTAATATTTTTAGATGTGGAGATGAAATGGGTGGCTCTGTCTGCATTTTGATTTTCATGCTCGGGGGAGGAAAAAAAAAAGTTCAGTTTGATCATTATTGTAACACATGGGTTTATTTTTGTGTGTAGCCAACCCCGGAAGAATCCCAGCTCCATCTCTCAGGACTCTTGGGAAAAGTCGTACCCGGCCGGCGAGGTTTTCCAGTCGGCCAAAGACAATCCTCGCTATTCCAGCTATCAAGGCTCCCGCAACGGCTTCCCTAGCGTGGCCAACGTCAACGCCAGAGTCCTCTTGGAGGCGCAGGAGCTCCTCCGGCAGGAGCAGAGGCGGCGAGAGCTGGAAGCCAAGGACCGGGGCCCCCCGAGGGACGTGCAGGCCTCCCCGGCGGCGTCCCCCAAGGGCCCGTATCGCCACGACGTGCCGCCTTCGCCCTCGCAGCTCGCCAGACTCAACCGCATCGGCTCGGAGAAAGGACGCCACTTTTATTCCTGAGGCTTAGCGCCCACCTTAGCCAAGCGTCCGAGGTGTCCGTTTTGCGACACATTTGCGGACCGCATCCATTCTGTGAACTGAAACTTGCGTGGTTTTTCGAACCCCCTCCAGGCATCGACGTGCGCAACCGGTACCTTGTTTTTATCTTTTTTCCTGGCGGCAGTTGTCAGATATTTGCTTTTCCAACTCAAGGCTAAGATAACATGCTAGCCAGCCGGGATAGTGACGTTCGATATTTCCACGTCATCCTACCAAAATAAGAGTTAATAGGAAAAATGTACTCAGTGGAGCGTTTCAATTTTATTTTGCACCTCAAAGCTCGAAGCTGCCATTCTAACCAGCGTAGCCTACATACAGTAACTCCGTTCTTACTCGACAGATATTTAATATTTGCTATTGCTACAATGCTATGCTAACGTGCTAACCAACGCAGCCTACATATCAAACTACTTCCTGTTTTACCAAAATAAGAGTTCTCCATGGAGTAAAGAGCACAGTGGCGGATTTGTGAATTTTTTTTTATTTGTACTTTCTTCAATGCTTTGCTACATTCATTTCCCGTTTGTCCGTCCTTCCTTTGTTGTTCCAAGAGCGTTAGCATTTGTTTCGCTAACCGATTAATCGCTTCGGTCAACTTCCTGTTCCTCCAACCAAAATTAGTCTCATCCTAAAGAGATGGGGGGGAAAAAACAGGAACACACTGTCGCAAATAAAAAATGCAAAGCCCCTCCCCCTTAATGAATAATGAATGAGGTGCTGTCTCCGCGAAGGAGGCTCTGCCAGGAAGTGTTGACAGCTCTGATCTGCTGCCTAACCCCCCACCTCCTCCACTCCTCCTCCTCTTCCTCTTCCTCCACTCTGGGCTCGACTCACTGGCCTGCCTGCCGCTCCCGGCTGTCGATGTTGTTGTTCATTAGCCCACCTCCGTGGCTTCATCATCCTACCCTCTCCCACTTCATTGTCACCCTCCTCCTCCTTTTCCCCCTCTGCTACCTCTCACGAGCTGCTCTCAAACACTGAATTTTTCATCGCCAGCCACCTGCTGCCCGCGCCACAAGAAAGAAAACCAGACGCAAAGACGACCACAAATTAGCTCGTTTTGACACATTTGGGCCTTTGCATGCGAACACTCCATGCTAGCTAACTAGCGCGTGTCGTCCGCTATCACACAAGATGCTCACGCATTTTTAGCGAGATTTTCGTGGCTTTGTTAGCTGTTAATACTTCATAAGCGACATTGTCGGGGCTTTGTCAGCGTCACTGGTGGCCATGTTACTCCCGCCGCTATTTTAGGAACACTGCTAGCACTTTGCGAGTTACACTAATCACACCTGTTTAGCATCATCTTTGACAACGGCGCTGACACCGCTGTTAGCGCCTTGGTTAGCAACAATGGGCCTCATTCATTAATTAATTTAGCAAAATGTTCTTCCTCTGCGCACAAGTTATGGATATTAAAAAAAATAAATCTCACCGTCATTCATGACTGCTTGAAACGTGCCATTTAAAAAGCCATCCGTTTGACACATCTTATATGATGAGCTTTGTAAAGTTTTGACAGAGAGAGCATATTTTCAAAAAGTTCCTATCATTGAAAAGCTTACCAAACCGAAACTGACAACATATCAAAATGATGTTCAGCATTTTGAACGCATTCAAAAGTTTTCATGTGCGAATCTCACAACATGGCTAAAAAAAAAATGGAACAGGGCTGGGCCGACAATTTTTATGAATAAAGCCGGAGGGTCGCGGCGACTATGTTAGGACCTCGTGAACAAAATTGCTGGCCACGTTGCCTGTTACTCCTGATTGAAGTTAATTCCATTCCATGTTGTTTTGACAAAAGATTACCTTTACTGCTGCTAAAAGCGCCGCTAAGCTAGGCTAAGCTAAGCTACTAACATGAAGGGAAGACGGACTGTTTTAAGTAAATTAAATTAATTTCCTAAACTCTCCAAAGAAGCCATCAAAGTTT